>NW_027189135.1:3630313-3670313 GCF_040958095.1 Procambarus clarkii
ACCTAACCAACCAACCTAACCTAACCTAACCAACCTAACCAACCAACCTAACCTAACCAACCAACCTAACCTAACCAACCAACCTAACCTAACCAACCAACCTAACCAACCAACCTACCAACCAACCAACCACCTAACCAACCAACCTAACCTAACCTAACCAACCAACCAACCTAACCAACCACCTAACCAACCAACCTAACCAACCAACCAACCTAACACCAACCTAACCAACCACCTAACCAACCAACCTAACCTAACCAACCAACCACCTAACCAACCAACCTAACCTAACCAACCAACCTAACCAACCAACCAACCTAACCAACCGACCTAACCTAACCAACCGACCTAACCAACCAACCGACCTAACCAACCAACCACCTAACCAACCAACCACCTAACCAACCAACCAACCTAACCAACCAACCAACCTAACCAACCAACCTAACCAACCAACCTAACCTAACCAACCAACCAACCTAACCAACCGACCTAACCAACCAACCGACCTAACCAACACCAACCTAACCAACCAACCTAACCAACCAACCAACAACCAACCAACCACCTAACCAACCAACCTAACCAACCAACCTAACCAACCTAATTATGTTATTATATTATTATTATTATTATATTATTATTATTATTATATATTATATTATTATATTATTATTATTATTATTATATTATATTATATTATTATTATTATTATTATATATTATATTATTATTATACAACCTTATTATATTATCAACTCCCTTCTTATTATCTGACACGAACCTTCGGTTCGTGTCAGAGTCCATGAGTGTCCGTGTGCGTGTCCGTGTGAGTGTCCGTGTCCGTGTATCCAAGGGGTTTTGGGTCCAGGAAGCTATTTGTGTCGACCCAAATTGCCTCCCTTCTCCCCACCTGAAATCCAGGTGGATTGAAAGACCTGCCCGAGGTCAGTGGATCCAGGTATCCGTCCGTGGCCCCCCGGACTTCAACCCTTCCCCACATTCCAAGGAGTCGGTCAATCAATCTTCGGCTATCCAGAGAATCTATCGAAACTGATGCTCCTACAGGAGGGGACACACAGAGAAATCTGTGCCCTGTACTTGCAACCGTTCCGACAGGCTCGAACGCAGATCTATCCGGATTAGGAACTTGTTCTATCCGACTAGGCCACGCTGGAGTTGCCTTCTGAATCAAATTTGGCACTTGTATTTATATCTCATAGCAAGGTTAGTTAGTGTCTATTTATCAACAGTTGCAATGATTGATATGTTAAGTTGTTAATTTGTGTTGACAGTTAGAAATACCAGACAGCTTTGTTTGATAAGGTTGCAGTCCCGTGAGGCAGTGTTATGGATGAATATTGGAGAATTTAGGCTAACTGACATGTGTGTGTGTGTGTGTGTGTGTGTGTGTGTGTGTACTCACCTAGTTGTACTCACCTAGTTGTGTTTGCGGGGGTTGAGCTCTGGCTCTTTGGTCCCGCCTCTCAACCGTCAATCAACAGGTATACAGATTCCTGAGCCTATTGGGCTCTATCATATCTACACTTGAAACTGTGTATGGAGTCAGCCTCCACCACATCACCTCCTAATGCATTCCATTTGTCAACCACTCTGACACTAAACAAGTTCTTTCAAATATCTCTGTGGCTCATTTGGGCACTCAGTTTCCACCTGTGTCCCCTGTGTCCCCTGTGTCAACCGACTGTCTCACCACTCGGCTGTTAAAGGCTTTGTCTCAGGTTAGTGTGGGTCACCCAGGTGTGGGAGGAGACACAGGTGTGGGTGTTGGTGCAGGTGTGGGAGACCATGTAGGTGTGGAGGACCACAGATACTAGGGGGGGGGGAAATGACGATGATGTGTGAGATGACGGGTGTGGCATGTGATATTGGTACATATGAGACTGGGTGTTTAGAAATATGTGGTTTTGGGGGGTGAGTGAGAGTGAGTGAACTGTGAGGGTGAGAGTGAGTGAACTGTGAGGGTGAGAGTGAGTGACTGTGAGAGAGGGTGAGTGAGAGTGATTGGACTGTAAGAGAGGGTGAGTGAGAGTGAATGGACTGTGAGAAGGGTGAGTGAGTGGGTGGAGGTTGGTGTGAAATGTCAGCAGGTGAGAGGGTCCACAGTAGTTTCCCCTCACCCCCTCCCCTTCCCCCTCATCCACCTACACTTTCATCCTCATCCACCTGCCTCTTCACTCCAGGACCCCCCCCCCACACATCTGCCCTTTCCTCATAACTCCTCATCTGCCATCTGAGGCCAGTGGCACTCACCTCCCCCCCCTACATCTGAGTGCCTCACACACACTTGTATGCCGCTAGCAGGTGTGTGTGTGACGTGTGTATGAAGCCCTCATGTATGCTGCCCTCACGTCTATGCTTCCCATATGAGTATGCTGCACAGGCACATGTGCAGTCTGCGAGCCTGTCACCCACGCTCCTATGCCTCATGACACTCGTGAGGTACACATACACACACACTCATATTTGGCCAACACACTCATGCCGCCCACATACTCATGCCGCCCACATACTCATGCCGCCCACATACTCATGCCGCCCATGGACTCATAGCACCGCCAAACCCATGAGTGTTCATCAATAAACACTCGGGCGTAATAGACGCATTCCAGCACATATGTACGCCCGCACATACGTATACCCGCACGTACGTACGTCCGCACATATGTACGCCCACACGTACACACTGGGAAGCATACACGAACCGCCCTCTCAGACCACCTCGGTAGTTATATAAGTATTTGCGATGGTCCGAAAGCATATTACGGTTTCAGTGATAGCCTACTGACAAACAGGGAAATGAACCTTTGTCCTAAACAGAAATTATTCTCAAGTTATACATTTATTGTAATATAAATCCAGACGGGACACCACGAGCGAAGCTCTCGTCATGTAAGTACATTTAGGTAGTTACGCACACACACACATATATGTAAACAAAACACATAGCCTGTTATACAGGAATTGTAGGTTTATATCTACAGATGACTGGAAGGAAGAGAGACCACGTGGTTTAAGCTGTATATATGTTGTTGTTGTTGAGTTAGGGGCGACGACGATCGTGGGATCGGATGCGCCCCGGCGTACCCGTGAAGGGTGAATCGCAGAAAAGCCAGAAGAGGCGAAACGCCAAGCCAAAACGCGAAACGAGTGACGCCAAGCACTAGAAACTAATATGCCACACGGCAAAGCTACGCACAAAGGGAGAGGCAGAAGCACATAATAGAACAGGGCAAACAAACAGCCAGAAGGGCACACAGCACGTCATAGAGCAAACACACAAGAAATCAGAGCACAAACTTGCCCGGGAACTTGGCCCGCGGGAATCTTACATTGAACGCCTCCCAGAGCACCCATTGCCAAGGGTCTCGTCCATCCACCGGTGACGCCATAACATCTGGAACCGGGGCAACAAACACCTGCAAACTGGGGACCCAGATGGTAGTACTCATGAGGCGAGAAGTCGCCACTCGCCCCCACAGGAAGGGAACTTGCCCCCCACGAAAACACTCCGGTCCGTCAGACAGCAGTAACTCGGCAATCTTCGACCAGTGACCCGGTGGCATCACAGACGCCAGCAACACGTCCCCCAGGGCCCCAACGCGCACCCGCACCACAGGGGTACCCGTGGCCCCGGGCACACCACCAGACGACAGCAGGGAACCCGGACGGCACGCATCCTTCCGTAACGTCACCACCAGGCCACGCCCAGCACCAGAGTCCACACCATCCCTGGCAGCGGGAGCCACCACCCCCCACTGTGGAGAGTCCCCCGGCGGAGAAGAACCGAAGGCACGTCCGAGACACAGGCACCAGCACCGGCAGGCACATGGACCTCCGCCACCACGAACCGCGGAGACATCGACGCATCCGTATCCACACTGTCAACATCTGAAGCCCCACAGTCACTGAAGTCACCAACGTCGGCCCAGGAAGAAGACGAACGCCGGGAACGTTTGAGCACCGGCCGGATATCGTCACAGCCGGTAAGTGACCCAGAAACACGGGTACCACGAGCCGAAGGAACCGATGCCAGGACGGCAGCAGCCTCTACCACAGGGGGAACCGGGCCACACACAGCAGGAGGCTCCGCAGCCACCCCAGCACCCAGCACATCCGGGACCCGAGTCACGGACACAGGGCCAGGCGCAGCATCAGAAGACGAGGGAGAAGACAGTGACGTCACACAGGGAGCTCCAGGGAGGGCCACGGGAGCAGCTGGGACAGCGACAGGATCAGGCAGACCAACCGACGGTACCTCAAGAACCGGAGGAGGGACGGCAACAACCGGAGGAGGGACGGCAACAACCGGAGGAGGGACGGCAACAACCGGAGGAGGGACGGCAACAACCGGAGGAGGGACGGCAACAACCGGAGGAGGGACGGCAACAACCGGAGGAGGGACGGCAACAACCGGAGGAGGGACGGCAACAACCGGAGGAGGGACGGCAACAACCGGAGGAACGGCAGGCGCCGCCGGGAAGCTGCAGCAGCAGACGGGACGCGCACCACCTCATCAACATCACCGGAGACTGCCCAGAGGGAGCGGCGGGAAATCCTCGTCGCGGAACAAGTTGACAGGAGCAGCAGGGGCCTCAGAGCACCCGGCAGCCTGATGCCCCAACAGGCCACACCGGAAACAGGTACGAGGCTGCCGGCCATAATACACCCGGACGTAGTACCCCATAAGCCGGACAGAAGAAGGTATATCCGACCGCAGGCGCATCCCCAACGTGCGAATGTTTGTACGCCTCCCAGCATACCGCCCCGAGGAGAGCGTGTTCACCCGCACGCTGACAACAGTACCAAAACCCCCGAAGTAACGCCGGAGGAGGTCATCAGGGAACTCCAGGGGCGCACCATGGACACTGACATAAGTCAGGGCACCACTGCGGTCCGAAATCGCCACAGAGCCGGCATCGTCTGGCAACGGCAACGTACGCCCCCCGTACCGACGGAGGAAGTCCCGGTACTCGTCCTCCCCCACGCCCGTAACTAGCTCCACACCGTAAACAGCTTCCACCGGGACACGAAGCATGTCACACATCACCATCTCGATGGTCGGATAACCAGCCTTACAAGTGAACTCCAGGCCCACGGAGTTCACACGCTGAACAGGAGGAAGATGGCCCCCATGTCAGAACTGCCACGTCAACGCAGCCAGGCAGGCAACAAAACTGGTAGGGCAGAGACGCCCACAACACCTGGCGACCAAAACAGTAAACAACTCCAACAGCCACGGAGGGTCGGTAAACGTCCTCACTCCACGGCTGCTAGCAGTCGACCTAAGCTGTATATATAGAACAGATCCACGAGGCTTCCTCCTCTAACAACAACAACAACAACTGCAATCCGAGCCGTTTTCGACACTATAGGCGTCTGAATCCAAACATGAGAAAATCCACATTCTCATAAGAACACTAAGATATAACCACTATTCAAGAATGATCCTAAAGAAAGGAATAATAACTGCACACCGCTAAATATTATCTATAAAAATTAAGAATAGCGTGTCGAAAATATAAATATTTCGTGAATCCGGTGTAGACGGCTACTTGTCTCACGAACACCGGGGAAGACGACGCTAGCCAGAGGTGTAGACGGCTACTTGTCTCACGAACACGGGGGAGACGACGCTAGCCAGAGGTGTAGACGGCTACTTGTCTCACGAACACCGGGGGAGACGACGCTAGCCAGAGGTGTAGACGGCTACTTGTCTCACGAACATCGGGGGGAGACGACGCTAGCAAGAGGTGTAGACGGCTACTTGTCTCACGAACACCGGGGAAGACGACGCTAGCCAGAGGTGTAGACGGCTACTTGTCTCACGAACACCGGGGGAAGACGACGCTAGCCAGAGGTGTAGACGGCTACTTGTCTCACGAACATCGGGGAGACGACGCTAGCCAGAGGTGTAGACGGCTACTTGTCTCACGAACACCGGAGGAGACGACGCTAGCCAGAGAGATTGTAAACATTGCCAAGCGAAGACGTCCCTTGTGCTTAAACGGAAGTTTATAAGCCAGAAACTATTAATATTAATTTTGTAACAACTGCTTGTGCCTCGTTATTGTTATTAAGGTGTAGGATTGTTTATAATAATAGAGAAGAGGAGAAGCAGTGACAACAAAAAGCATAAACGCAATGCATCAAGCCTATACTGACGCCTTCACTGTCGCCACCAGTCCCGTCTCTGTTTACACCACATAAATCCTAATGTTTACACCACATAAATCCTAATGTTTACACCACATAAATCCTAATGTTTACACCACATAAATCCTAATGTTTACACCACATAAATGCTAATGTTTTACACCACATAAATCCTAATGTTTACACCACATAATCCTAATGTTTACACCACATAAATGCTAATGTTTACACCACATAAATCCTAATGTTTACACCACATAAATCCTAATGTTTACACCACATAAATGCTAATGTTACACCACATAAATCCTAATGTTTACACCACATAAATGCTAATGTTTACACCACATAAATCCTAATGTTTACACCACATAAATCCTAATGTTTACACCACATAAATCCTAATGTTTACACCACATAAATCCTAATGTTTACACCACATAAATCCTAATGTTTACACCACATAAATCCTAATGTTTAAACTACATAAATCCTAATGTTTAACCACATAAATCCTAATGTTTACACCACATAAATCCTAATGTTTACACCACATAAATCCTAATGTTTACACCACATAAATCCTAATGTGTACACCACATAAATCCTAATGTGTACACCACATAAATCCTAATGTTTACACCACATAAATCCTAATGTTTACTCCACATAAATCCTAATGTGTACACCACATAAATCCTAATGTGTACACCACATAAATCCTAATGTGTACACCACATAAATCCTAATGTTTACACCACATAAATCTTAAATAGTCACAGTTTAGCTTTTTGGAATCCTATTTAATTCTTACCAAAAACACTAACCCCCTAAAAAACAATGAAAGTAGTTAAGACGAGGGCTGTCGAGCCCAAAGTAATCAAAATATACAATTTAAGCTATTTAAATTTGTGTATATCTATATATATATATATATATATATATATATATATATATATATATATATATATATATATATATATATATATATATATATATATATATACTTAGTGATAAATAAGCTAGGCCGAAGCTTATAAGAAAAAGTGGCAGTACCTAATTACGGCACACATTTGTATTATTATCAAAGAGTGCTAATGCGAGGTTACATTCCAGGCTGGTGAATGGTGTGCACATCAGCCGCTGCAAGTAACCCATTATAACTCCTCTAGAAAGAAGCCTGGTACTCGACACGCCGGTCCTGGCTTCATCAACTACAACAGTTAAGACTCGACCAATTATTGTAATGTTATTTTGTAATTTTTGTATTTTTTTATTTTTTTATATCGAGGGTAAATACCACATTAATTTTGGTCGTTTGGGTTGACAACCAAAACTCCAGGGATAATATAAATATATATATATATATATATATATATATATATATATATATATATATATATATATATATATATATATATATATATATATATATATATTAGTATATTTTGGTAGCAGTCTTTCCTGTAGACATAAATTATTAAATATGACCGAAAAAGTAAGATTAATAATTTTAACACGAATTTTCTCAATCTTTCGTACATTTCTTTTCACTGTTGGAGGTAAATCAAAAATCAATTCTCCAAAATTCATTTTTATTTCTAGTCTGACGCGACACGAGCGCGTTTCGTAAAACTTATTACATTTTCAAAGACTTTAGTTCACAAATACACAACTGAATAGAACTTACGCATCTCCGATTTTATATCTACACTTGAGTGAGGTGGAAGGGGTGATGTGGCAATTAACACAAGACAGAACAAGAGGTGGCATTAATAGGGTATTAATTTCATCAACACAAGACAGAACAAGAGGTGGCATTAATAGGGTATTAATTTCATCAACACAAGACAGAACACGAAACAATGGGTATTGAATAGAAGTGTTTGTAGAAAGCCTATTGGTCCATATTTCTTGATGCTTCTATATTGGAGCGGAGTCTTGAGGTGGGTAGAATATAGTTGTGCAATAATTGGCTGTTGATTGCTGGTGTTGACTTCTTGATGTGTATTGCCTCGCAAACGTCAAGCCGCCTGCTATCGCTGTATCTATCGGTGATTTCTGTGTTGTTTACTAGGATTTCTCTGGCGATGGTTTGGTTGTGAGAAGAGATTATATGTTCCTTAATGGAGACCTGTTGCTTATGCAACAGGTTAGAATTATTAATCTTACTTTTTCGGTCATATTTAATATATATATATATATATATATATATATATATATATATATATATATATATATATATATATATATATATATATATATATATATATATATAATGTATATATATATATGTTTGTGTGTGTGTGTGTGTGTGTGTGTGTGTATGTATATGTATCAACAGAAATAGCTTAGTAAACAACTCAGCAGAGACGTAATGATGACTAAGACCTCTTAAGAACAAGAGTAAACAGAGTGAGGATGGTCGAGGCAGGCATGCCACACCCAGGATAACTCAAGTGTCTAAAGCCAAGATGGTCGGCATATTACTAACTAGGCTAGTCATACTACTAACTAACTAAGGTAGGCATTTGTTGTTACAAGTGTTGTTGTTACAGGTGATGTTGTGGTGGTGGCTGTGTTTGTTGGTACAGCTGTTGTTATTGTTGTGGCTGTGTTTGCTGGTACAGATGCTCTTGTGGCTGTGTTTGTTGGTACAGCTGTTGTTATTGTTGTGGCTGTGTTTGCTGGTACAGATGCTCTTGTGGCTGTGTTTGTTGGTACAGATGCTGTTGTGACTGTGTTTGCTGGTACAGTTGCTGTTGTGGCTGTGTTTGCTGGTACAGTTGCTGTTGTGGCAGTGTTTGCTGGTACAGTTGCTGTTGTGGCTGTGTTTGCTGGTACAGTTGCTGTTGTGGCTGTGTTTGCTGGTACAGTTGCTGTTGTGGCTGTGTTTGCTGGTACAGATGCTGTTGTGGCTGTGTTTGCTGGTACAGTTGCTGTTGTGACTGTGTTTGCTGGTACAGTTGCTGTTGTGGCTGTGTTTGCTGGTACAGATGCTGTTGTGACTGTGTTTGCTGGTACAGTTGCTGTTGTGACTGTGTTTGCTGGTACAGTTGCTGTTGTGGCTGTACTTGTTGGTACAGTTGCTGTTGTGACTGTGTTTGCTGGTACAGATGCTGTTGTGGCTGTGTTTGCTGGTACAGTTGCTGTTGTGGCAGTGTTTGCTGGTACAGTTGCTGTTTGTGACTGTGTTTGCTGGTACAGTTGCTGTTGTGGCTGTGTTTGCTGGTACAGTTGCTGTTGTGGCTGTGTTTGCTGGTACAGTTGCTGTTGTGGCTGTACTTGTTGGTACAGTTGCTGTTGTGGCTGTACTTGTTGGTACAGTTGCTGTTGTGGCTGTACTTGTTGGTACAGTTGCTGTTGTGGCTGTACTTGTTGGTACAGTTGCTGTTGTGGCTGTACTTGTTGGTACAGTTGCTGTTGTGACTGTGTTTGCTGGTACAGATGCTGTTGTGACTGTGTTTGCTGGTACAGATGCTGTTGTGGCTGTGTTTGCTGGTACAGTTGCTGTTGTGACTTTGTTTGCTGGTACAGTTGCTGTTGTGGCTGTACTTGTTGGTACAGTTGCTGTTGTGGCTGTGTTTGCTGGTACAGTTGCTGTTGTGACTGTGTTTGCTGGTACAGATGCTGTTGTGACTGTGTTTGCTGGTACAGTTGCTGTTGTGGCTGTACTTGTTGGTACAGTTGCTGTTGTGGCTGTACTTGTTGGTACAGTTGCTGTTGTGGCTGTACTTGCTGGTCTGGCTGGTGTGGGGGGTCTGGCTGGTGTGGGAGGTCTGGCTGGTGTGGGAGGTCTGGCTGGTGTGGGAGGTCTGGCTGGTGTGGGGGGTCTGGCTGGTGTGGGGGGGTCTGGCAGGTATTTCTACAAACCTAGCCTAAACTAACCTAACTTAACCTGCAAACCTAGCCTATTTCCTAGTCAAAACAAACATATCCTAATCTAAGCTTAAACCTAACCTAACCTAACGTAACTAACTCCTGGATACCTATTTACTGTTAGGTGAATAGATGTATTCGGTGATAGGAAACGCTACCTACAATTACAGCCCTTCTTCTTTTCTATTTCTACAAACCTAGCCTATTTCCTAGCCTAAACTAAACTAACCTAAGGTATCTAACTAACTCCTGGATACCTATTACTGCTACGTGAACAGAGACGCTACCAACAATTACTGCCCTATTTCTATTTCAACAAAAATAGCCTATTTCTTAGCCTAAACTAATCTAACCTAATTAAACCTAACCTAACCTAATCTAACCTTACCTATATATATACTTCACTACTCACTATCATCATCACTACCACACTACTCACTAACATCATCACTACCATCACTACTCACCATCATCATCACTACCTCTCTACTCACCATCATCATCACTACCTCTCTACTCACCATCATCATTACCTCACTACTCACCATCATCATCACTACCTCACCATCATCATCACTACCTCACCATCATCATCACTACCTCTCTACTCACCATCATCATCACTACCTCTCTACTCACTAACATCATCACTACCACACTACTCATAAACATCATCACTACCACACTACTCACCATCATCACTACCACACTACTCTTAACCATCATCACTACCTCACCATCATCATCACTACCACACTTCTCACCATCATCACTACCACACTACTCTTAACCATCATCACTACCTCACCATCATCATCACTACCTCACCTTCATCACTACCTCACCATCATCATCACTACCTCACCATCATCATCACTACCTCACTACTCACCATCATCACTACCACAATACTCACCATCATCATCACTACCACAATACTCACGATCAACATCACTAACCACACTACTTAGCAACACCATCACTACCTCACTACTCACCATCATCATCACTATCACACTACTCACCATCATCATCACTACCTCACTATTCACCATCATCATCACTACCTCACTACTCACTATCATCATCACTACTACAATACTCACGATCAACATCACTAACCACACTACTCACTATCATCATCACTACCACACTACTCACCATCATCACTACCATACTATTCACTATCATCACTACCTCACTACTCACCATCATCACTACCACTACTCTCTATCATCACTTCTCACCATCAGCGTCACTACCTCACTACTCACCATCATCACTACCACTACTCTCTATCATCACTTCTCACCATCAGCGTCACTACCTCACTATCATCATCACTACCACACTACTCACCATCATCATCACTACCACACTATTCACTATCATCATCACTACCTCACTACTCACCATCATCATCACTACCACACTACTCACCATCATCATAACTACCTCACTACTCACTATCATCATCACTACCACACTACTCACCATCATCAACACTACCACACTACTCACTATCATCACTTCTATCACTACTCACCATCATCATCACTACCACACTACTCACCATCATCATCACTACCACACTACTCACCATCATCATCACTACCTCACTACTCACTAGCATCATCACTACCTCACTACTCACCATCATCACTACCTCACTACTCACTATCATCATCACTACTCACCATCATCATCACTTCCACACTATTCACTATCATTATCACTACCACACTACTCACCATCATCATCACTACCACACTATTCACTATCATCATCACTACCTCACTATCACCATCACTACCTCACTATCATAATAACTACCACACTACTCACCATCATCATCACTACCACACTATTCACTATCATCATCACTACTCACTATCATCACTTCTATCACTTCTCACCATCATCATCACTACCACACTATTCACCATCATCACTACTACACTACTCACTATCATCATCACTACCACACTATTCACTATCATCATCACTACCACACTACTCACCATCATCATCTTTACCTCACTACTCACCATCATCATCACTACATCACTATCATCATCACTACCACACTACTCACCATCATCATCACTACCACACTACTCACCATCATCATCACTACCTCACTACTCACCATCATCATCACTACCTCACTACTCACTATCATCATCACTACCTCACTACTCACCATCATCACTACCACACTACTCACTATCATCACTTCTCACCATCATCATCACTACCTCACTACTCACTATCATCATCACTACCACACTATTCACCATCATCATCACTACCACACTTCACTATCATCATCACTACCACACTACTCACCATCATCATCACTACCTCACTACTCACCATCATCATCACTACCACACTACTCACCATCATCATCACTACCTCACTACTCACCATCATCATCACTACCACACTACTCACCATCATCATCACTACCACACTTCACCATCATCATCACTACCTCACTACTCACTATCATCATCACTACCACACTACTCACCATCATCATCACTACCACACTACTCACCATCATCATCACTACCTCACTACTCACCATCATCACTACTCACTATCACTACCACACTACTCACCGAGTAGTGTGGTAGTGATGATAGTGAGTAGTGTGGTAGTGATGATGGTGAGTAGTGTTGTAGTGATGATGTTTATGAGTAGTGTGGTAGTGATGATGGTGGGTAGTGATAATGGTGAGTAGTGTTGTAGTGATGATGTTTATGAGTAGTGTGGTAGTGATGATGGTGGGTAGTGATAATGGTGAGTAGTGATGATGATGATGATGGTGAGTAGTGAGGAAGTGATGATGATGGTGAGTAGTGAGGAAGTGATGATGTTAGTGAGTAGTGAGGAAATGATGATGGTGGTGAGTAGAGAAGTAGTGATGATGATGGTGAGTAGTGAGGTAGTGATGATGGTGAGTAGTGTGGTAGTGATGGTGGTGAGTAGAGAAGTAGTGATGATGATGGTGAGTAGTGAGGTAGTGATGATGGTGAGTAGTGTGGTAGTGATGGTGAGTAGTGAGGTAATGTTGATGATGGTGAGTAGTGAGGTAATGATGACGATGGCGAGTAGTGTGGTAGTGATGATGTTAGTGAGTAGAGAGGTAGTGATGATGATGGTGAGTAGAGAGGTAGTGATGATGATGGTGAGTAGTGAGGTAATGATGATGATGGCGAGTAGTGTGGTAGCGATGATGTTAGTGAGTAGAGAGGTAGTGATGATGATGGTGAGTAGAGAGGTAGTGATGATGATGGTGAGGTAGTGATGATGATGGTGAGTAGTGAGGTAATGATGATGGTGATTAGAGAGGTAGTGATGATGATGGTGAGTAGAGAGGTAGTGATGATGATGGTGAGTAGTGAGGTAGTGATGATGTTAGTGAGTAGTGTGGTAGTGATGATGATGGTGAGTAGTGAGGTAGTGATGATGTTAGTGAGTATTGTGGAAGTGATGATGATGGTGAGTAGTGAGGTAGTGATGATGTTAGTGAGTATTGTGGTAGTGATGATGATGGTGAGTAGTGAGGTAGTGATGATGTTAGTGAGTAGTGTGGTAGTGATGATGATGGTGAGTAGTGAGGTAGTGATGATGATGGTGAGTAGAGAGGTAGTGATGATGATGGTGAGTAGTGAGGTAGTGATGATGTTAGTGAGTATTGTGGTAGTGATGATGATGGTGAGTAGTGAGGTAGTGATGATGATGGTGAGTAGAGAGGTAGTGATGATGATGGTGAGTAGTGAGGTAGTGATGATGTTAGTGAGTAGTGTGGTAGTGATGATGATGGTGAGTAGAGAGGTAGTGATGATGTTAGTGAGTAGAGAAGTAGTGATGATGATGGTGAGTAGAGAGGTAGTGATGATGGTGGTGAGGTAGTGATGATGATGGTGAGGTAGTGATGATGATGGTGAGTAGTGAGGTAATGATGATGGTGAGTAGAGAGGTAGTGATGATGATGGTGAGTAGAGAGGTAGTGATGATGATGGTGAGTAGTGAGGTAGTGATGATGTTAGTGAGTAGTGTGGTAGTGATGATGATAGTGAGTAGTGAAGTATATATATAGGTAAGGTTAGATTAGGTTAGGTTAGGTTTAATTAGGTTAGATTAGTTTAGGCTAAGAAATAGGCTATTTTTGTTGAAATAGAAATAGGGCAGTAATTGTTGGTAGCGTGTCTTCTCTGTTCACGTAGCAGTAAATAGGTATCCAGGAGTTAGTTAGATTACCTTAGGTTAGGTTAGTTTAGGCTAGGAAATAGGCTAGGTTTGTAGAAATAGAAAAAGAAGAAGGGCTGTAATTGTAGGTAGCGTTTCCTATCACCGAATACATCTATTCACCTAACAGTAAATAGGTATCCAGGAGTTAGTTACGTTAGGTTAGGTTAGGTTAGCTTAGATTAGGTTATGTTTGTTTTGACTAGGAAATAGGCTAGGTTTGCAGGTTAAGTTACGTTAGTTTAGGCTAGGTTTGTAGAAATAGAAATAGAAAAAGGGCTGTAATTGTTGGTAGCCTATCTAACCTAACCAAGGAACCTAACCAACCAACCTAATCAACCAACGTAACCAACCAACCTAATCAACCAACGTAACCAACCAACCTAATCAACCAACGTAACCAACCAACCTAATCAACCAACCTAACCAACCAACGTAACCAACCAACCTAACCAACGTAACCAACCAACCTAACCAATGTAACCAACCAACGTAACCAACCAACCTAACCAATGTAACCAACCTAAGCAACCAACCTAAGCAACCTAACCTAACCAACCAACCAACCTAACCAACCAAGCAACCTAACCTAACCTAACCTAACCTAACTAAACCAACCTAACAAACCAACCAACCAACCTAAGCTATCTAACCTAACCAACCAACCTAAGCTATCTAACCTAACCAACCAACCTAAGCTATCTAACCTAACCAAGCAACCTAAACCAACCAACCTAAGCAACCAACCTAAGCAACCAACCTAAGCAACCAACCTAAGCAACCTAACCTAACCAACCTAACCTAACCAACCAACCTAAGCAACCAACCTAAGCAACCAACCTAAGCAACCAACCTAAGCAACCTAACCTAACCAACCTAACCTAACAAACCAACCTAACCAACCAACCTAACCTAACCAACCAACCTAACAAACCAACCTTACCAACCTAACCTAACAAACCAACCTAACCTAACAAACCAACCTAACCAACCAACCTAACCTAACCAACCAACCTAACCAACCAACCTAACGAACCAACCTAACCTAACCTAACCTAACCTAACCTAACCTAACCTAACCTAACCAACCTAACCTAACAAACCAACCTAACCAACCAACCTAACAAACCAACCTAACCAACCAACCTAACAAACCAACCTAACAAACCAACCAACCTAACCAACGTAACCAACCAACCAACGTAACCAACAAACCTAACAAACGTAACCAACCATCCTAACCAACGTGACCAACCAACCTAACCAATGTAATAACGTAACCAACTTAAGTTGGTTAGTGATACTAACCAACTACTAACACTGCTAACAACAATGGTACTAACCAACTTAAGTTGGTTAGTACCAACGTAACCAACCTAAGCAACCAACCTAAGCAACCTAACCTAACCAACCAACCTAACCAACCAACCAACCTAACCAACCAACCTAAGCTATCTAATCTAACCAAGCAACCTAACCAACCAACCTAACCAAGGAACCTAACCAACCAACCAACCTAACAAACCTAAGCTATCTAACCTAACCAACCAACCTAACTAACCTAACCAACCAACCTAACCAACGTAACCAACCTAACCAACCAACCTAACCAAGGAACCTAACCAACCAACCAACCTAACCAACCTAAGCTATCTAACCTAACCAACCAACCTAACTAACCTAACCAACCAACCTAACCAACGTAACCAACCTAACCAACTAACCTAACAAACGAACCTAACTAACCAACCAACCTAACCAACCAACCTAACCTAACCAACCTAACAAACGAACCTAACTAACCAACCAACCTAACCAACCAACCTAACCAACCTAAGCTATCTAACCTAACCAACCAACCTAACCTAACCTAACCTAACCAACCAACCCAACCTAACCTAACCAACCAACCAACCCAACCTAACCTAACCAACCAACCTAAGCAATCTAACCTAACCAACCAACCTAATCAACCAACCAACCAACCAACCTAACCAACCTAAGCAATCTAACCTAACCAACTAACCTAACCAACTAACCTAACCAACCAACCAACCTAACTAACCTAAGCAATCTAACCTAACCAACCCAACCTAACCTAACCAACCAACCTAAGCAATCTAACCTAACCAACTAACCTAACCAACCAACCTAACCAACCAACCAACCTAACCAACCTAACCAACCTAAGCAATCTAACCTAACCACTAACCTAACCAACTAACCTAACCAACCAACTTCAGCTATCTAACCTAACCAAGCAACCTAATCAACCAACCTAACCAACCAACGTAACCAACCAACCTAACCAACCAACCTAAGCTATCTAACCTAACCAACCAACCTAAGCTATCTAACCAACCTTTCAAACCAACCTAACCAGCAACCTAACCAAGGAACCTAACCAACCAACCTAAACCAACGTAAGCTATCTAACCTAACCAACCAACCTAAGCTATCTAACCTAACCAACCAACCTAAGCTATTTAACCTAACCAACCAACCTAAGCTATCTAACCTAACCAAGCAACCTAACCAACCAACCTAACCAACAAACCAACCTAACCAACCAACCTAAGCAATATAGCAACCTAACCTGAGCAACCTAACCTAACCAACGTAACCAACCAACCTAAGCAATGTAACCTAACCTGAGCAACCTAACCTAACCAACGTAACCAACCTAACCAACTAACCTAACAAACGACCTAACAACAAAGCAACCTAACCTAACCAACCAACCTAACCTAACCAACCAACCAACCTAACCTAACCAACCAACCTAACCTGAGCAACCTAACCTGAGCAACCTAACCTAACCAACCATCCTAACCAACCAACCTAACCTAACCTGAGCAACCTAACCTAACCAACCATCCTAACCAACCAACCTAACCAACCAACCTAACCAACCAACCTAACCAACCAACCTAACCAACCAACCTAACCTAACCAACCAACCTAACCAACCAACCTAAGCAACCAACCTAACCTAACCAACCAACCTAAGCAACCAACCTAAGCAACCAACCTAACCTAACCAACCATCCTAACCAACCAACCTAACCTAAGCAACCAACCTAACCTAACCAACCTAAGCAACCAACCAACCTAAGCAACCAACCTAACCTAAGCAACCAACCTAACCAACCAACCTAACCAACCAACCTTAACCTAACCAACCAACCTAACCAACCTAACCTAACCAACCAACCTAACCAACCAACCTAACCAACCAACCTAACCAACCTAACCTAACCAACCAACCTAACCAACCTAACCTGAGCAACCTAACCTGAGCAACCAACCAACCTAACCAACCAACCTAACCTGAGCAACCTAACCTGAGCAACCTAACCTGAGCAACCTAACCTAACCAACCAACCTAACCAACCAACCTAACCAAAAAACCTAACCAACCAACCTAACCAACCAACCTAACCTAACCAACCAACCTAACCAACCAACCTAACCTAACCAACCAACCTAACCAACCAACCTAAGCAACCAACCTAACCTAACCAACCAACCTAAGCAACCAACCTAACCTAAGCAACCAACCTAACCTAACCAACCATCCTAACCAACCAACCTAAGCAACCAACCTAACCAACCAACCAACCTAACCTAACCAACCGACCTAACCAACCAACCAACCTAACCAACCAACCTTAACCTAACCAACCAACCAACCTAACCAACCAACCTAACCTAACCAACCAACCAACCAACCTAACCTAACCAACCAACCGACCTAACCAACCAACCTAACCAACCGACCTAACCTAACCAACCGACCTAACCTAACCAACCGACCTAACCTAACCAACCGACCTAACCTAACCAACCGACCTAACCTAACCAACCGACCTAACCCAACCAACCGACCTAACCCAACCAACCGACCTAACCCAACCAACCGACCTAACCAACCAACCGACCTAACCAACCAAACCAACCAACCGACCTAACCAACCAACCTAACCCACCAACCTAACCAACCAACCACTACCACCTAACCAACCAACCTAACCAACCTAATTATGTTATTATATTATTATTATTATTATATTATTATCATATTATTATTATTATTATATATTATATTATTATATTATTATTATTATTATTATATATTATATTATATTATTATTATTATTATTATATATTATATTATTATTATACAACCTTATTATATTATCAACTCCCTTCTTATTATCTGACACGAACCTTCGGTTCGTGTCAGAGTCCATGAGTGTCCGTGTGCGTGTCCGTGTGAGTGTCCGTGTCCGTGTATCCAAGGGGTTTTGGGTCCAGGAAGCTATTTGTGTCGACCCAAATTGCCTCCCTTCTCCCCACCTGAAATCCAGGTGGATTGAAAGACCTGCCCGAGGTCAGTGGATCCAGGTATCCGTCCGTGGCCCCCCGGACTTCAACCCTTCCCCACATTCCAAGGAGTCGGTCAATCAATCTTCGGCTATCCAGAGAATCTATCGAAACTGATGCTCCTACAGGAGGGGACACACAGAGAAATCTGTGCCCTGTACTTGCAACCGTTCCGACAGGCTCGAACGCAGATCTATCCGGATTAGGAACTTGTTCTATCCGACTAGGCCACGCTGGAGTTGCCTTCTGAATCAAATTTGGCACTTGTATTTATATCTCATAGCAAGGTTAGTTAGTGTCTATTTATCAACAGTTGCAATGATTGATATGTTAAGTTGTTAATTTGTGTTGACAGTTAGAAATACCAGACAGCTTTGTCTGATAAGGTTGCAGTCCCGTGAGGCAGTGTTATGGATGAATATTGGAGAATTTAGGCTAACTGACATGTGTGTGTGTGTGTGTGTGTGTGTGTGTGTGTGTGTGTGTACTCACCTAGTTGTACTCACCTAGTTGTGTTTGCGGGGGTTGAGCTCTGGCTCTTTGGTCCCGCCTCTCAACCGTCAATCAACAGGTATACAGATTCCTGAGCCTATTGGGCTCTATCATATCTACACTTGAAACTGTGTATGGAGTCAGCCTCCACCACATCACCTCCTAATGCATTCCATTTGTCAACCACTCTGACACTAAACAAGTTCTTTCAAATATCTCTGTGGCTCATTTGGGCACTCAGTTTCCACCTGTGTCCCCTGTGTCCCCTGTGTCAACCGACTGTCTCACCACTCGGCTGTTAAAGGCTTTGTCTCAGGTTAGTGTGGGTCACCCAGGTGTGGGAGGAGACACAGGTGTGGGTGTTGGTGCAGGTGTGGGAGACCATGTAGGTGTGGAGGACCACAGATACTAGGGGGGGGGGGAAATGACGATGATGTGTGAGATGACGGGTGTGGCATGTGATATTGGTACATATGAGACTGGGTGTTTAGAAATATGTGGTTTTGGGGGGTGAGTGAGAGTGAGTGAACTGTGAGGGTGAGAGTGAGTGAACTGTGAGGGTGAGAGTGAGTGACTGTGAGAGAGGGTGAGTGAGAGTGATTGGACTGTAAGAGAGGGTGAGTGAGAGTGAATGGACTGTGAGAAGGGTGAGTGAGTGGGTGGAGGTTGGTGTGAAATGTCAGCAGGTGAGAGGGTCCACAGTAGTTTCCCCTCACCCCCTCCCCTTCCCCCTCATCCACCTACACTTTCATCCTCATCCACCTGCCTCTTCACTCCAGGACCACCCCCCCCCCCACACATCTGCCCTTTCCTCATAACTCCTCATCTGCCATCTGAGGCCAGTGACACTCACCTCCCCCCCCCTACATCTGAGTGCCTCACACACACTTGTATGCCGCTAGCAGGTGTGTGTGTGACGTGTGTATGAAGCCCTCATGTATGCTGCCCTCACGTCTATGCTTCCCATATGAGTATGCTGCACAGGCACATGTGCAGTCTGCGAGCCTGTCACCCACGCTCCTATGCCTCATGACACTCGTGAGGTACACATACACACACACACTCATATTTGGCCAACACACTCATGCCGCCCACATACTCATGCCGCCCACATACTCATGCCGCCCACATACTCATGCCGCCCATGGACTCATAGCACCGCCAAACCCATGAGTGTTCATCAATAAACACTCGGGCGTAATAGACGCATTCCAGCACATATGTACGCCCGCACATACGTATACCCGCACGTACGTACGTCCGCACATATGTACGCCCACACGTACACACTGGGAAGCATACACGAACCGCCCTCTCAGACCACCTCGGTAGTTATATAAGTATTTGCGATGGTCCGAAAGCATATTACGGTTTCAGTGATAGCCTACTGACAAACAGGGAAATGAACCTTTGTCCTAAACAGAAATTATTCTCAAGTTATACATTTATTGTAATATAAATCCAGACGGGACACCACGAGCGAAGCTCTCGTCATGTAAGTACATTTAGGTAGTTACGCACACACACATATATGTAAACAAAACACATAGCCTGTTATACAGGAATTGTAGGTTTATATCTACAGATGACTGGAAGGAAGAGAGACCACGTGGTTTAAGCTGTATATATGTTGTTGTTGTTGAGTTAGGGGCGACGACGATCGTGGGATCGGATGCGCCCCGGCGTACCCGTGAAGGGTGAATCGCAGAAAAGCCAGAAGAGGCGAAACGCCAAGCCAAAACGCGAAACGAGTGACGCCAAGCACTAGAAACTAATATGCCACACGGCAAAGCTACGCACAAAGGGAGAGGCAGAAGCACATAATAGAACAGGGCAAACAAACAGCCAGAAGGGCACACAGCACGTCATAGAGCAAACACACAAGAAATCAGAGCACAAACTTGCCCGGGAACTTGGCCCGCGGGAATCTTACATTGAACGCCTCCCAGAGCACCCATTGCCAAGGGTCTCGTCCATCCACCGGTGACGCCATAACATCTGGAACCGGGGCAACAAACACCTGCAAACTGGGGACCCAGATGGTAGTACTCATGAGGCGAGAAGTCGCCACACGCCCCCACAGGAAGGGAACTTGCCCCCCACGAAAACACTCCGGTCCGTCAGACAGCAGTAACTCGGCAATCTTCGACCAGTGACCCGGTGGCATCACAGACGCCAGCAACACGTCCCCCAGGGCCCCAACGCGCACCCGCACCACAGGAGTACCCGTGGCCCCGGGCACACCACCAGACGACAGCAGGGAACCCGGACGGCACGCATCCTTCCGTAACGTCACCACCAGGCCACGCCCAGCACCAGAGTCCACACCATCCCTGGCAGCGGGAGCCACCACCCCCCACTGTGGAGAGTCCCCCGGCGGAGAAAGAACCGAAGGCACGTCCGAGACACAGGCACCAGCACCGGCAGGCACATGGACCTCCGCCACCACGAACCGCGGAGACATCGACCCATCCGTATCCACACTGTCAACATCTGAAGCCCCACAGTCACTGAAGTCACCAACGTCGGCCCAGGAAGAAGACGAACGCCGGGAACGTTTGAGCACCGGCCGGATATCGTCACAGCCGGTAAGTGACCCAGAAACACGGGTACCACGAGCCGAAGGAACCGATGCCAGGACGGCAGCAGCCTCTACCACAGGGGAAACCGGGCCACACACAGCAGGAGGCTCCGCAGCCACCCCAGCACCCAGCACATCCGGGACCCGAGTCACGGACACAGGGCCAGGCGCAGCATCAGAAGACGAGGGAGAAGACAGTGACGTCACACAGGGAGCTCCAGGGAGGGCCACGGGAGCAGCTGGGACAGCGACAGGATCAGGCAGACCAACCGACGGTACCTCAAGAACCGGAGGAGGGACGGCAACAACCGGAGGAGGGACGGCAACAACCGGAGGAGGGACGGCAACAACCGGAGGAGGGACGGCAACAACCGGAGGAGGGACGGCAACAACCGGAGGAGGGACGGCAACAACCGGAGGAGGGACGGTAACAACCGGAGGAGGGACGGCAACAACCGGAGGAACGGCAGGCGCCGCCGGGAAGCTGCAGCAGCAGACGGGACGCGCACCAATTCATCAACATCACCGGAGACTGCCTCCAGAGGGAGCGGCGGGAAATCCTCGTCGCGGAACAAGTTGCCAGGAGCAGCAGGGGCCTCAGAGCACCCGGCAGCCTGATGCCCCAACAGGCCACACCGAAAACAGGTACGAGGCTGCCGGCCATAATACACCCGGACGTAGTACCCCATAAGCCGGACAGAAGAAGGTATATCCGACCGCAGGCGCATCCCCAACGTGCGAATGTTTGTACGCCTCCCAGCATACCGCCCCGAGGAGAGCGTGTTCACCCGCACGCTGACAACAGTACCAAAACCCCCGAAGTAACGCCGGAGGAGGTCATCAGGGAACTCCAGGGGCGCACCATGGACACTGACATAAGTCAGGGCACCACTGCGGTCCGAAATCGCCACAGAGCCGGCATCGTCTGGCAACGGCAACGTACGCCCCCCGTACCGACGGAGGAAGTCCCGGTACTCGTCCTCCCCCACGCCCGTAACTAGCTCCACACCGTAAACAGCTTCCACCGGGACACGAAGCATGTCACACATCACCATCTCGATGGTCGGATAACCAGCCTTACAAGTGAACTCCAGGCCCACGGAGTTCACACGCTGAACAGGAGGAAGATGGCCCCCATGTCAGGACTGCCACGTCAACGCAGCCAGGCAGGCAACAAAACTGGTAGGGCAGAGACGCCCACAACACCTGGCGACCAACACAGTAAACAACTCCAACAGCCACGGAGGGTCGGTAAACGTCCTCACTCCACGGCTGCTAGCAGTCGACCTAAGCTGTATATATAGAACAGATCCACGAGGCTTCCTCCTCTAACAACAACAACAACAACAACTGCAATCCGAGCCGTTTTCGACACTATAGGCGTCTGAATCCAAACATGAGAAAATCCACATTCTCATAAGAACACTAAGATATAACCACTATTCAAGAAAGACAACATGATCCTAAAGAAAGGAATAATAACTGCACACCGCTAAATATTATCTATAAAAATTAAGAATAGCGTGTCGAAAATATAAATATTTTGTGAATCCGGTGTAGACGGCTACTTGTCTCACGAACACCAGGGAAGACGACGCTAGCCAGAGGTGTAGACGGCTACTTGTCTCACGAACACCGGGGGAGACGACGCTAGCCAGAGGTGTAGACGGCTACTTGTCTCACGAACATCGGGGGAGACGACGCTAGCCAGAGGTGTAGACGGCTACTTGTCTCACGAACACCGGGGGAGACGACGCTAGCCAGAGAGATTGTAAACATTGCCAAGCGAAGACGTCCCTTGTGCTTAAACGGAAGTTTATAAGCCAGAAACTATTAATATTAATTTTGTAACAACTGCTTGTGCCTCGTTATTGTTATTAAGGTGTAGGATTGTTTATAATAATAGAGAAGAGGAGAAGCAGTGACAACAAAAAGCATAAACGCAATGCATCAAGCCTATACTGACGCCTTCACTGTCGCCACCAGTCCCGTCTCTGTTTACACCACATAAATCCTAATGTTTACACCACATAAATCCTAATGTTTACACCACATAAATCCTAATGTTTACACCACATAAATCCTAATGTTTACACCACATAAATGCTAATGTTTACACCACATAAATCCTAATGTTTACACCACATAAATCCTAATGTTTACACCACATAAATCCTAATGTTTACACCACATAAATCCTAATGTTTACACCACATAAATCCTAATGTTTACACCACATAAATGCTAATGTTTACACCACATAAATCCTAATGTTTACACGACATAAATGCTAATGTTTACACCACATAAATCCTAATGTTTACACCACATAAATCCTAATGTTTACACCACATAAATCCTAATGTTTACACCACATAAATCCTGAGTGAGAATGGATTTCTACTCACTATCATCATCACTACCACACTACTCACCATCATCACTACCATACTATTCACTATCATCACTACCTCACTACTCACCATCATCACTACCACTACTCTCTATCATCACTTCTCACCATCAGCATCACTACCTCACTATCATCATCACTACCACACTACTCACCATCATCATCACTACCACACTATTCACTATCATCATCACTACCTCACTACTCACCATCATCATCACTACCACACTACTCACCATCATCATAACTACCTCACTACTCACTATCATCATCACTACCACACTACTCACCATCATCATCACTACCACACTACTCACAATCATCACTTCTATCACTACTCACCATCATCATCACTACCACACTACTCACCATCATCATCACTACCACACTACTCACCATCATCATCACTACCTCACTACTCACTATCATCATCACTACCTCACTACTCACCATCATCACTACCTCACTACTCACTATCATCATCACTACTCACCATCATCATCACTACCACACTATTCATTATCATTATCACTACCACACTACTCACCATCATCATCACTACCACACTATTCACTATCATCATCACTACCTCACTATCACCATCACTACCTCACTATCATAATAACTACCACACTACTCACCATCATCAACACTACCACACTATTCACTATCATCATCACTACTCACTATCATCACTTCTATCACTTCTCACCATCATCATCACTACCACACTATTCACCATCATCACTACTACACTACTCACTATCATCATCACTACCACACTATTCACTATCATCATCACTACCACACTACTCACCATCATCATCTTTACCTCACTACTCACCATCATCATCACTACATCACTATCATCATCACTACCACACTACTCACCATCATCATCACTACCACACTACTCACCATCATCATCACTACCTCACTACTCACCATCATCATCACTACCTCACTACTCACTATCATCATCACTACCTCACTACTCACCATCATCACTACCACACTACTCACTATCATCACTTCTCACCATCATCATCACTACCTCACTACTCACTATCATCATCACTACCACACTATTCACCATCATCATCACTACCACACTTCACTATCATCATCACTACCACACTACTCACCATCATCATCACTACCTCACTACTCACCATCATCATCACTACCACACTACTCACCATCATCATCACTACCTCACTACTCACCATCATCATCACTACCACACTACTCACCATCATCATCACTACCACACTTCACCATCATCATCACTACCTCACTACTCACTATCATCATCACTACCACACTATTCACTATCATCATCACTACCACACTACTCACCATCATCATCACTACCACACTACTCACCATCATCATCACTACTCACCATCATCACTACTCACTATCACTACCACACTACTCACCGAGTAGTGTGGTAGTGATGATAGTGAGTAGTGTGGTAGTGATGATGGTGAGTAGTGTTGTAGTGATGATGTTTATTAGTGTGGTAGTGATGATGGTGGGTAGTGATAATGGTGAGTAGTGATGATGATGATGATGGTGAGTAGTGAGGAAGTGATGATGTTAGTGAGTAGTGAGGAAATGATGATGGTGGTGAGTAGAGAAGTAGTGATGATGATGATGGTGGTGAGTAGAGAAGTAGTGATGATGATGATGATGGTGAGTAGTGAGGAAGTGATGATGTTAGTGAGTAGTGAGGAAATGATGATGGTGGTGAGTAGAGAAGTAGTGATGATGATGGTGAGTAGTGAGGTAGTGATGATGGTGAGTAGTGTGGTAGTGATGGTGAGTAGTGAGGTAATGTTGATGATGGTGAGTAGTGAGGTAATGATGACGATGGCGAGTAGTGTGGTAGTGATGATGTTAGTGAGTAGAGAGGTAGTGATGATGATGGTGAGTAGAGAGGTAGTGATGATGATGGTGAGTAGTGAGGTAATGATGATGATGGCGAGTAGTGTGGTAGTGATGATGTTAGTGAGTAGAGAGGTAGTGATGATGATGGTGAGTAGAGAGGTAGTGATGATGATGGTGAGGTAGTGATGATGATGGTGAGTAGTGAGGTAATGATGATGGTGATTAGAGAGGTAGTGATGATGATGGTGAGTAGAGAGGTAGTGATGATGATGGTGAGTAGTGAGGTAGTGATGATGTTAGTGAGTAGTGTGGTAGTGATGATGATGGTGAGTAGTGAGGTAGTGATGATGTTAGTGAGTATTGTGGTAGTGATGATGATGGTGAGTAGTGAGGTAGTGATGATGTTAGTGAGTATTGTGGTAGTGATGATGATGGTGAGTAGTGAGGTAGTGATGATGTTAGTGAGTAGTGTGGTAGTGATGATGATGGTGAGTAGTGAGGTAGTGATGATGATGGTGAGTAGAGAGGTAGTAGAGAGGTAGTGATGATGTTAGTGAGTAGAGAGGTAGTGATGATGATGGTGAGTAGAGAGGTAGTGATGATGATGGTGAGGTAGTGATGATGATGGTGAGGTAGTGATGATGATGGTGAGGTAGTGATGATGATGGTGAGTAGTGAGGTAATGATGATGGTGAGTAGTGAGGTAGTGATGATGATGGTGAGTAGAGAGGTAGTGATGATGATGGTGAGTAGTGAGGTAGTGATGATGTTAGTGAGTAGTGTGGTAGTGATGATGATAGTGAGTAGTGAAGTATATATATAGGTAAGGTTAGATTAGGTTAGGTTAGGTTTAATTAGGTTAGATTAGTTTAGGCTAAGAAATAGGCTATTTTTGTTGAAATAGAAATAGGGCAGTAATTGTTGGTAGCGTGTCTTCTCTGTTCACGTAGCAGTAAATAGGTATCCAGGAGTTAGTTAGATTACCTTAGGTTAGGTTAGTTTAGGCTAGGAAATAGGCTAGGTTTGTAGAAATAGAAAAAGAAGAAGGGCTGTAATTGTAGGTAGCGTTTCCTATCACCGAATACCTCTATTCACCTAACAGTAAATAGGTATCCAGGAGTTAGTTACGTTAGGTTAGGTTAGGTTAGCTTAGATTAGGTTATGTTTGTTTTGACTAGGAAATAGGCTAGGTTTGCAGGTTAAGTTAGGTTAGTTTAGGCTAGGTTTGTAGAAATAGAAATAGAAAAAGGGCTGTAATTGTTGGTAGCCTATCTAACCTAACTAAGGAACCTAACCAACCAACCTAACCAAGCAACCTAACCAAGCAACCTAATCAACCAACCTAACCAACCAACCTAACCAACCAACCTAATCAACCAACCTAACCAGGCAACCTAACCAACCAACCTAACCAATGTAACCAACCAACCTAACCAACCAACCTAAGCTATCTAACCTAACCAACCAACCTATCCAACCAACCTTAGCTATCTAACCTAACCAACCAACCTATCCAACCAACCTTAGCTATCTAACCTAACCAACCAACCTAACCAACCAACCTAAGCAACCAACCTAAGCAACCTAACCTAACCAACCTAACCAACCTAACCAACCAACCAACCTAACTAACCAAACAACCTAAGCTATCTAACCTAACCAACCAACCTATCCAACCAACCTTAGCTATCTAACCTAACCAACCAACCTAAGCTATCTAACCTAACCAACCAACCTAAGCTATCTAACCTAACCAAGCAACCTAACCAAGCAACCTAACCAACCAACCTAACCAAAGAACCTAACGAACCAACCTAACCAACCAACCCAACCTAACCTAACCAACGTAACCAACCATCCTAACCAACGTAACCAACCAACGTAACCAACCTAACCTAACCTAACCAACCAACTAACCTAACCAACCTAACCTAACCTAACCAACCAACTAACCTAACCAACCAACCAACCTAACCAACGTAACCAACCAACCTACCCAACGTAACCAACCTAAGCAACCAACCTAAGCAACCTAACCTAACCAACCTAACCTAACCAACCTAACCTAACCAACCAACCAAACTAACCAACCAACCAACCTAACCAACCTAACAAACCAACCTAACTAACCAACCAACCAACTAACCTAACCAACCAACCAACCTAACCAACGTAACCAACCAACCTACCCAACGTAACCAACCTAAGCAACCAACCTAAGCAACCTAACCTAACCAACCTAACCTAACCAACCTAACCTAACCAACCAACCAAACCAACCAACCAACCTAACCAACCTAACAAACCAACCTAACTAACCAACCAACCTAACCAAACAACCTAAGCTCTCTAACCTATCCAACCAACCTTAGCTATCTAACCTAACCAACCAACCTAAGCTATCTAACCTAACCAACCAACCTAAGCTATCTAATTTAACCAACCAACCTAAGCTATCTAACCTAACCAAGCAGCCTAATCAACCAAGCTAACCAAGCAACCTAACCAACCTAACCTAACCAACCTAACCTAACCTAACCAACCAAACTAACCTAACCTAACCAACCAACCAACCTAACCAACGTAACCAACCAACCTAACCAACGTGACCAACCAACCTAACCAATGTAATAACGTAACCAACTTAACCTAACCAACCAACCTAACCAAACCAACCTAACCAACCAACCAAATTAACCAACCAACCTAACCAACCAACCAACCTAACCAACCAACCTAATCAACCAACCTAAGCTATCTAACCAACCAACCGAACTAACCAACCAACCTAACCAACGTAAACTATCTAACCTAACCAACCAACGTAACTAACCTAACCAACCAACCTAAGCTATCTAACCTAACCAACCAACCTAACCTAACCAACCAACCCAACCTAACCTAACCAACCAACCAACGTAACCAACCAACCTAACCAACCAACCTAAGCAATCTAACCTAACCAACCAACCTAACCAACCAACCTAACCAACCAACTTAAGCTATCTAACCTAACCAACCAACCTAACCAACCAACTTAAGCTATCTAACCTAACCAACCAACCTAACTAACCTAACCAACCAACTTAAGGTATCTAACCTAACCAACCAACCTAACTAACCTAACCAACCAACTTAAGCTATCTAACCTAACCTAACCTAACCTAACCTAACCAGCAACCTAACCTGAGCAACCTAACCTGAGCAACCTAACCTGAGCAACCTAACCTGAGCAACCTAACCTAACCAACCAACCTAACCAACCAACCTAACCTAACCAACCAACCAACCTAACCAACCAACCAAACCAACCAACCTAACCTAACCAACCAACCTAACCTCAGCAACCTAACCTGAGCAACCTAACCTGAGCAACCTAACCTGAGCAACCTAACCTGAGCAACCTAACCTGAGCAACCTAACCAACCAACCTAACCTAACCAACCAACCTAACCAACCAACCAACCTAACCAACCAACCAACCTAACCAACCAACCTAACCAACCAACCAACCTAACCAACCTAACCTAACCAACCAACCTAACCAACCAACCTAACCAACCAACCAACCAACCTAACCAACCGACCTAACCAACCAACCTAACCAACCAACCAACCAACCAACCGACCTAACCAACCAACCGACCTAACCAACCAAACCTAACCAACCAACCTAACCAACCAACCTAACCAACCGACCTAACCAACCAACCGACCTAACCAACCAACCTAACCAACCGACCTAACCAACCAACCGACCTAACCAACCAACCAACCTAACCAACCAACCTAACCAACCAACCTAACCAACCTAATTATGTTATTATATTATTATTATTATTATATTATTATTATTATTATATATTATATTATTATATTATTATTATTATTATTATATATTATATTATATTATTATTATTATTATTATTATATATTATATTATTATTATACAACCTTATTATATTATCAACTCCCTTCTTATTATCTGACACGAACCTTCGGTTCGTGTCAGAGTCCATGAGTGTCCGTGTGCGTGTCCGTGTGAGTGTCCGTGTCCGTGTATCCAAGGGGTTTTGGGTCCAGGAAGCTATTTGTGTCGACCCAAATTGCCTCCCTTCTCCCCACCTGAAATCCAGGTGGATTGAAAGACCTGCCCGAGGTCAGTGGATCCAGGTATCCGTCCGTGGCCCCCCGGACTTCAACCCTTCCCCACATTCCAAGGAGTCGGTCAATCAATCTTCGGCTATCCAGAGAATCTATCGAAACTGATGCTCCTACAGGAGGGGACACACAGAGAAATCTGTGCCCTGTACTTGCAACCGTTCCGACAGGCTCGAACGCAGATCTATCCGGATTAGGAACTTGTTCTATCCGACTAGGCCACGCTGGAGTTGCCTTCTGAATCAAATTTGGCACTTGTATTTATATCTCATAGCAAGGTTAGTTAGTGTCTATTTATCAACAGTTGCAATGATTGATATGTTAAGTTGTTAATTTGTGTTGACAGTTAGAAATACCAGACAGCTTTGTTTGATCAGGTTGCAGTCCCGTGAGGCAGTGTTATGGATGAATATTGGAGAATTTAGGCTAACTGACATGTGTGTGTGTGTGTGTGTGTGTGTGTGTGTGTGTGTGTGTACTCACCTAGTTGTACTCACCTAGTTGTGTTTGCGGGGGTTGAGCTCTGGCTCTTTGGTCCCGCCTCTCAACCGTCAATCAACAGGTGTACAGATTCCTGAGCCTATTGGGCTCTATCATATCTACACTTGAAACTGTGTATGGAGTCAGCCTCCACCACATCACCTCCTAATGCATTCCATTTGTCAACCACTCTGACACTAAACAAGTTCTTTCAAATATCTCTGTGGCTCATTTGGGCACTCAGTTTCCACCTGTGTCCCCTGTGTCCCCTGTGTCAACCGACTGTCTCACCACTCGGCTGTTAAAGGCTTTGTCTCAGGTTAGTGTGGGTCACCCAGGTGTGGGAGGAGACACAGGTGTGGGTGTTGGTGCAGGTGTGGGAGACCATGTAGGTGTGGAGGACCACAGATACTAGGGGGGGGGGAAATGACGATGATGTGTGAGATGACGGGTGTGGCATGTGATATTGGTACATATGAGACTGGGTGTTTAGAAATATGTGGTTTTGGGGGGTGAGTGAAAGTGAGTGAACTGTGAGGGTGAGAGTGAGTGAACTGTGAGGGTGAGAGTGAGTGACTGTGAGAGAGGGTGAGTGAGAGTGATTGGACTGTAAGAGAGGGTGAGTGAGAGTGAATGGACTGTGAGAAGGGTGAGTGAGTGGGTGGAGGTTGGTGTGAAATGTCAGCAGGTGAGAGGGTCCACAGTAGTTTCCCCTCACCCCCTCCCCTTCCCCCTCATCCACCTACACTTTCATCCTCATCCACCTGCCTCTTCACTCCAGGACCCCCCCCCCCACACATCTGCCCTTTCCTCATAACTCCTCATCTGCCATCTGAGGCCAGTGGCACTCACCTCCCCCCCCCTACATCTGAGTGCCTCACACACACTTGTATGCCGCTAGCAGGTGTGTGTGTGACGTGTGTATGAAGCCCTCATGTATGCTGCCCTCACGTCTATGCTTCCCATATGAGTATGCTGCACAGGCACATGTGCAGTCTGCGAGCCTGTCACCCACGCTCCTATGCCTCATGACACTCGTGAGGTACACATACACACACACACTCATATTTGGCCAACACACTCATGCCGCCCACATACTCATGCCGCCCATGGACTCATAGCACCGCCAAACCCATGAGTGTTCATCAATAAACACTCGGGCGTAATAGACGCATTCCAGCACATATGTACGCCCGCACATACGTACACCCGCACGTACGTACGTCCGCACATATGTACGCCCACACGTACACACTGGGAAGCATACACGAACCGCCCTCTCAGACCACCTCGGTAGTTATATAAGTATTTGCGATGGTCCGAAAGCATATTACGGTTTCAGTGATAGCCTACTGACAAACAGGGAAATGAACCTTTGTCCTAAACAGAAATTATTCTCAAGTTATACATTTATTGTAATATAAATCCAGACGGGACACCACGAGCGAAGCTCTCGTCATGTAAGTACATTTAGGTAGTTACGCACACACACACATATATGTAAACAAAACACATAGCCTGTTATACAGGAATTGTAGGTTTATATCTACAGATGACTGGAAGGAAGAGAGACCACGTGGTTTAAGCTGTATATATGTTGTTGTTGTTGAGTTAGGGGCGACGACGATCGTGGGATCGGATGCGCCCCGGCGTACCCGTGAAGGGTGAATCGCAGAAAAGCCAGAAGAGGCGAAACGCCAAGCCAAAACGCGAAACGAGTGACGCCAAGCACTAGAAACTAATATGCCACACGGCAAAGCTACGCACAAAGGGAGAGGCAGAAGCACATAATAGAACAGGGCAAACAAACTGCCAGAAGGGCACACAGCACGTCATAGAGCAAACACACAAGAAATCAGAGCACAAACTTGCCCGGGAACTTGGCCCGCGGGAACCTTACATTGAACGCCTCCCAGAGCACCCATTGCCAAGGGTCTCGTCCATCCACCGGTGACGCCATAACATCTGGAACCGGGGCAACAAACACCTGCAAACTGGGGACCCAGATGGTAGTACTCATGAGGCGAGAAGTCGCCACTCGCCCCCACAGGAAGGGAACTTGCCCCTCACGAAAGCACTCCGGTCCGTCAGACAGCAGTAACTCGGCAATCTTCGACCAGTGACCCGGTGGCATCACAGACGCCGGCAACACGTCCCCTAGGGCCCCAACGCGCACCCGCACCACAGGGGTACCCGTGGCCCCGGGCACACCACCAGACGACAGCAGGGAACCCGGACGGCACGCATCCTTCCGTAACGTCACCACCAGGCCACGCCCAGCACCAGAGTCCACACCATCCCTGGCAGCGGGAGCCACCACCCCCCACTGTGGAGAGTCCCCCGGCGGAGAAAGAACCGAAGGCACGTCCGAGACACAGGCACCAGCACCGGCAGGCACATGGACCTCCGCCACCACGAACCGCGGAGACATCGACGCATCCGTATCCACACTGTCAACATCTGAAGCCCCACAGTCACTGAAGTCACCAACGTCGGCCCAGGAAGAAGACGAACGCCGGGAACGTTTGGGCACCGGCCGGATATCGTCCGAGCCGGTAAGTGACCCAGAAACACGGGTACCACGAGCCGAAGGAACCGATGCCAGGACGGCAGCAGCCTCTACCACAGGGGGAACCGGACCACACACAGCAGGAGGCTCCGCAGTCACCCCAGCACCCAGCACATCCGGGACCCGAGTCACGGACACAGGGCCAGGCGCAGCATCAGAAGACGAGGGAGAAGAAAGTGACGTCACACAGGGAGCTCCAGGGAGGGCCACGGGAGCAGCTGGGACAGCGACAGGATCAGGCAGACCAACCGACGGTACCTCAAGAACCGGAGGAGGGACGGCAACAACCGGAGGAGGGACGGCAACAACCGGAGGAGGGACGGCAACAACCGGAGGAGGGACGGCAACAACCGGAGGAGGGACGGCAACAACCGGAGGAGGGACGGCAACAACCGGAGGAGGGACGGCAACAACCGGACGAACGGCAGGCGCAGCCGGGAAAGCTGCAGCAGCAGACGGGACGCGCACCACCTCATCAACATCACCGGGGATAGTGGGCTCCTGAGCTACCGTGCAGTGAGGACGTGTCGCCTGCTGCTCCGGTGGTTTGAGTCGGTTCTCACTACGTGTAGAGAGCCATGGGGAAGGCTCAGCGCAAGAGGGAATGGAAGCAGCTTTCGGACGAGGAAGGACGGGGGACCGATGTGCAGCAGGCCCCAAAGAAAACTGCTATCGAGGCTTTACCACTTGCTTCTACCAGCAAGTCAGCGGACGTAATGGACCTAGAGAGGACAGCGTCAGTCACACACCAACCAGTGTCAGTCAATGCTTCTCTGTCCGCAACGCTGCCGCGGGACGGCAGTATGAGTCAGGAGAGGACACCACCGGTTTCACGCCAGCCAATGTCGGCCATTGTTCCTCTCTCCACAGCCCAGCCGCAGGACAGCAGTATGGGACAGGGGAGGACACCACCAGTCTCACACCAGACATCGCCAGCCTCTGCACTTCTTCCGAAATTCAAGATCATGCAGACCGACCACTTTCCTACAGCATATGGAGTAGTAACGGCGATGGAAAAAGAACAACCAGAGCTCAAACTTTCCATTACAGTCAACCTGAAGGGAGAAATAATACTGACACCTCAAGACCAACAGACTGCACATTACTTAGAGAAGGTAAGAGTCCTGCAGGGGAAACCTGTGTGCTTGGTAAAGCTGGACCCTTCAGAACGACGCACACGAGTCGTGCTTTTGGGATACCCAATCGACTTTCCCCTGGATCCAGTGCTAGAACACAAGCAAGTCCTGAGTGCGGAACGTTGCCACACAAAAGTAGACAAGGCAGCGACGCGTCAGGTTCTGGTGACCGTCATGGGACATGTGCCGGAAACTTTCGGTCTTGGAAATTGGGGGACATACCGACAGAGGCCATACGTCCCGGAACCCCTACGCTGCTTCAGGTGTCAGAAATACGGCCACCATCAGTCACGCTGCACAGGACAGGAGAGGTGCAGAGTGTGCAGCCTGAGACATCCCACCAAAGACTGTATTGCCAAGCACAAGGCAAACCAGACCACAACAGCCAAATGTCCAAATTGTGGAGGCAAACATCATGCCTGGAGCACAACCTGCTCTGCACGGAAACAAAAAGTGCAGACAGCTCAGGCCAGGGTCAACACACTGACCAGCGGTACATCTACCAACACCACCGTCTGGAACACTCGTGCACAGCCACAACAGCCACCCGCTCTCACAGAGCAAAATTTCCCGAATCTGTCAATTCCGAATCAGACATTACACGAAAGTGTTGCAGAAGTCCAGCAAGTGCAAATGAGCAGAAAACACTTACTTTCGGAATCTACTCACCAGCTATACATACAAGATCGTGCAGCAGACCACAGTTACACGAGAAATAGACAGTCTCCGACAGGATGGAGCACAAGAGGACAAACAACGCAACTTGGACGTACTGACTACCGACAACAGTCGGCTAGTCAAGACACCGGAACATCGACATTCACAAACGCAACTGCAAGACGCAGTGACCACCCACGATCAACAGAATCTTCAAACACAGGAGACAGACAACAACAGCCAATGCAGTCTGATCTGCAGCAACGCCAACAAAGACGTATTGAACAGCAGAGATGCGCAGGTTCCGCCAACACAAGAAACGGCCGCGAGCAATCAATGCAGTCCGACCTGCAGCACTTCCAACACCATAGCGATGGACCACAGTTATGCACAGATTCCAACAACGTCGGGGATGACCACGAACTATCAATGCAGTCCGATTTGCAGCGACACGACTTGCGAGGCGGAGAATATAGAGGTCGATTCCGAGGAGGAGTTCTAGTAGAACAAGCTACACCAACCGAACCCGTCGTCTGGCCATTACGAATTCTGCAGTGGAACATACAAGGTCTTGGAAATAAAAAACACACACTTCAGGAGGCTGCAATCAGCACGAACGCAGATATAATCGTTTTGGAAGAAACTCTTTTCCCAGCCACGAAATCCTTCAGATTAGCTGGATATCAGCGCTATGTTCTCCCGTATGAGCAGGTGAGACTAAGAGGATTAATGACCCTAGTCAGAAACACCATACCCAGCAAGAAAATAGACTCGGTTTCATGTGGGGATGGAGTAGAGGTATTAGCAGTAACAGTGAATATGGCTAATTTTGAGCTCCTCATATACAACGTCGACAAGCCCCCTAGACGTAAACTAGAAGCAGAGGCAGTGCTTGCCTTGGCCACGCAGGAAAATTTAATTCTTGCTGGAGATTTTAATGCTCATCATCCAGAGTTAGGTGCAACTGGGCCAGCCAATGCAGATGGGCGCCATTTAGCTGCAGCTCTGCGAGAAGTACCTGAAATTACACTTCTCAACACTGGGGAACCCACTCACATTCTAGGAGGTTCCCTTGATCTTACATTCATCTCCACAGCACTCCAGCAACAGGCGAAGTGGGAAGTAGACCCGGTGATCACTAGTGACCACTATGCTACTGTCACGACACTCAACCTGGCATGACCTCCTACACCTCCTGCGCGGCCTCGGTGGAATTTAGGAAAGGCCAATTGGAATGTATACCAGGAAGAACTTGAAAAATGGTATGCAACGTACACGCCACCTGGGGATTTGAACATACACGAGACCAATCTGCAGGAAGCCGTTGCAGCTGCTGCGAACAAAGCTATTCCAATCATTATCACAGGTAACACGAAACGAAAGAACTATTGGTTCTATAGTAATGACGTTAAAGAACAGAACCACAGAGTCAACATCTTCAGAAAACATCTAAAGAGAAACCCCACACCAGAAGGAAGAACTCTGCTACGAGCGGTGATATCTGAAGCAAGGCGAGTTTCTCGAGAAGTAAAGGAGGCAAGATGGTTTGAGTGGTGTCAAACTCTAAATGAACATAGTAGTCTTGGCAAGATATGGGGTCAGATTAAAACTATATCAGGTCGACCAGCCCGGCCACAGGCATGTATTCAACCATTGCAGGAGGCTGAGAGACTTGCTCTCCAATTTGCAGAAAGAACAGCTTCATATCAGCTTCCTGCAATGGTCCGAAGGCAGCAAGACCACTTAAAACAAGAGAGGATGACAGTCATTCATGAGGGCTTAGCTATAAATGACGAATGTGACTGTCCCTTCACCGAACAGGAAATAAGCAGAGCCAAAAAGGGTGGTAAGGACACTGCACCAGGTGCTGATAACATTACATACTCAATGATCGCACATGCAGGTCCTGCTGGAGACCGAGGGATGTTGGACGTCATCAATGCGTCTTGGCAGCAAGGCAAACTACCGCCCTCTTGGAAGAAAGCAGACATCATACCGATTCCTAAGCCGAATGAACCTGGCAATTACAGACCCATTTCCTTAACATCATGCGTTAGTAAAACTGCAGAACGGATGGTCTTAAATAGGCTACTGTGGAAGACTGGAGACCTTCATAAACACATATTTGGCTTCACTAGAGGTGTAGGTACTGCCAACTGCATAGCAACATTACTAGGAACAGTTAACTCGGGTCCAGCTAGAGTGGTCTTCCTTGATCTGGAAAAAGCATTTGAACTTGCAAGCCCGCCAGCAATACTACACACCTTAGTTAAAAAAGGTGTGAGGGGGAAAATGCTAGCATGGATTCAAGATTACCTAAGTCACAGGTATGCCAGAGTAAAGTTGCAAGGACAAGTGTCGGACTACCATTTGCACGAGAATGGGACTCCACAAGGAGGAGTCCTCAGTCCTAGTCTTTTTAACATCCTTATGGAAAACCTTGTTACCATGTCCTTTACAGAAGGGGTTACATTGCTAAGCTATGCTGATGATCTAGCATTAGTCGTTACGGGTCCTTCACTTCTAAATAAAGCTCAAGGTGCTTTAGATCAAGTGACATCTGAATGCAGTGTTTTAGGGCTAAAAATATCTGCACAGAAGTCTAAGGCGATGAGACTAGGTGGCAAGGCTCCAGACAGGCACCTACGCATTCAGGACATTAACCTTCAGTGGGTTACACAATATCGATATCTCGGAGTGTGGATTGATTTTAAGATGACATTCAATAAGCAAATTCAATATCTAAAGGAGAAAGCAAAGTCACGAATAAATATAATGAGAGCAATCACAGGGCCCCGTCTAGGAGCGGGACACAAAGTGTTAAGAATGTTTTACATACACGCCGTTCGTTCCCTAGTTGATTATGCAGCACCTGCCTTACTCACTCTTTCTCCTGGTCAGTGGGCAAACGTTGAGGTTCTTCAAAATGATGCATTGCGAGTCATAACAGGTGCTCCCAGATGGACTAAAATCCTGAACCTAAGACTAGAGACAAAGCTAACGTCGATTGAAATAAGGGTAAAGGGGATTGCTGCGTGCATGCTGACCAAGATATTGACTAGACCTAGAATCAGTTCACTTAAAGATTTGATCACTGGAGCACTAACTCTGGACAGAAGAGCCTCCAATAGCAACAGGTGGACCCATTGTGCGTTAAACGCCATCGATACGTTTGATATGGCAAACACAGTCACTGAGAGGGGTGTCGACGACATACATGCAGACTTTGTTATACAAGCCCCTTGGGAATCTCTGCCAGCAGACTTTCAGATTATGGCTCTTGACGGAAAGAAGAACCAGACACATCCTCATCTGCTACGTCACATTGCACAGATGCATATAGAAGCAAACATGGCATCCGACAGCTTCACTTACTTCATGGATGGGTCAGTAGACCAGCAGGGACAGGAAACCGGAGCTGCAGTTAAAGCAGGAAACTCTGTATATAGTTGGAGGCTCTCAAATGGGTGTTCGACTTTACAGACTGAGATGCTAGCCATTCAAAAGGCTTTGGAACATGCTCTTGCTGAACACCGCCAACATGTTATCGTCCATACAGATTCGAGAACCGCCATTGAAACCTTGCAACAGGAACACATATGTGATAACATCCATCTGATCACCAATGTCTTATCATTCATGCACACACTCCACCGACAAGGCTGACGGGTGCTTATCAACTGGGTGCCAAGTCATGTGGGACTATTAGGTAATGACATTGCAGACGAAGCTGCGAAACTTGCTACTAAGAGGAGGAATGTAGACATTTACATACCACCGAGTCTCTCCCAGATGAAGAAAGTGATTCGAAACAGAGCAATGCGAAGGCTGTACAGTGACCACAACACAGCAGTTGCAACATCAGGATCTGCGGGTTGGTACAAGAATTCCACCAACTACGAACCACTTAGTTTGATGAAAGGGGGCAGTAGAACAACAGAAGTGCACTTACATCGCATCAGGCTTGGATACCCATGTGCATGGGAAATAGGCTTACGGGTTCCGGAAGGTGAGAGGATATGTCAACACTGTGGAGAAATGCCCGACAGACCACTGGAACATTATCTAACACAGTGCACAGTTACAAACCCGTTAAGATTTCACCTTCGATTCGACAGAGCAGAGGAAGTTGTTAAACACATATGGCAAAATCTTACTGAAGCGACCATACGGGTCATACATACTCATCCTCCGCCCAGGTAAACCAGAAACGGGCATCACTTAGTGGGCCAGCCAGAGGCTTAGGGCCCGCGCAGGATTATCCCTGCTAAAAAGAAAAAAAAAAAAAAAAAAAAAACATCACCGGAGACTGCCTCCAGAGGGAGCGGCGGGAAATCCTCGTCGCGGAACAAGTTGACAGGAGCAGCAGGGGCCTCAGAGCACCCGGCAGCCTGATGCCCCAACAGGCCACACCGGAAACAGGTACGAGGCTGCCGGGCATAATACACCCGGACGTAGTACCCCATAAGCCGGACAGAAGAAGGTATATCCGACCGCAGGCGCATCCCCAACGTGCAAATGTTTGTACGCCTCCCAGCATACCGCCCCGAGGAGAGCGTGTTCACCCGCACGCTGACAACAGTACCAAAACCCCCGAAGTAACGCCGGAGGAGGTCATCAGGGAACTCCAGGGGCGCACCATGGACACTGACATAAGTCAGGGCACCACTGCGGTCCGAAATCGCCACAGAGCCGGCATCGTCTGGCAACGGCAACGTACGCCCCCCGTACCGACGGAGGAAGTCCCGGTACTCGTCCTCCCCCACGCCCGTAACTAGCTCCACACCGTAAACAGCTTCCACCGGGACACGAAGCATGTCACACATCACCATCTCGATGGTCGGATAACCAGCCTTACAAGTGAACTCCAGGCCCACGGAGTTCACACGCTGAACAGGAGGAAGATGGCCCCCA
>NW_027189135.1:3675313-3712380 GCF_040958095.1 Procambarus clarkii
TACAGTTGCTGTTGTGGCTGTGTTTGCTGGTACAGTTGCTGTTGTGGCTGTGTTTGCTGGTACAGTTGCTGTTGTGGCTGTACTTGTTGGTACAGTTGCTGTTGTGGCTGTACTTGTTGGTACAGTTGCTGTTGTGACTGTGTTTGCTGGTACAGTTGCTGTTGTGACTGTGTTTGCTGGTACAGATGCTGTTGTGGCTGTACTTGTTGGTACAATTGCTGTTGTGACTGTACTTGTTGGTACAGTTGCTGTTGTGGCTGTTCTTGTTGGTACAGTTGCTGTTGTGGCTGTACTTGTTGGTACAGTTGCTGTTGTGGCTGTACTTGTTGGTACAGTTGCTGTTGTGACTGTGTTTGCTGGTACAGTTGCTGTTGTGACTGTGTTTGCTGGTACAGATGCTGTTGTGGCTGTACTTGTTGGTACAATTGCTGTTGTGGCTGTGTTTGCTGGTACAGTTGCTGTTGTGGCTGTTCTTGTTGGTACAGTTGCTGTTGTGGCTGTACTTGTTGGTACAGTTGCTGTTGTGGCTGTACTTGTTGGTACAGATGCTGTTGAGGCTGTACTTGTTGGTACAGTTGCTGTTGTGGCTGTACTTGTTGGTACAGTTGCTGTTGTGGCTGTACTTGTTGGTACAGTTGCTGTTGTGACTGTGTTTGCTGGTACAGTTGCTGTTGTGGCTGTGTTTGCTGGTACAGTTGCTGTTGTGGCTGTGTTTGCTGGTACAGTTGCTGTTGAGGCTGTGTTTGCTGGTACAGTTGCTGTTGTGGCTGTACTTGTTGGTACAGTTGCTGTTGTGGCTGTACTTGTTGGTACAGTTGCTGTTGTGGCAGTGGTTGCTTGTACAGTTGCTGTTGTGGCTGTGTTTGCTGGTACAGTTGCTGTTGTGGCTGTGTTTGCTGGTACAGTTGCTGTTGTGGCTGTGTTTGCTGGTACAGTTGCTGTTGTGGCTGTACTTGTTGGTACAGTTGCTGTTGTGACTGTGTTTGCTGGTACAGTTGCTGTTGTGGCTGTGTTTGCTGGTACAGTTGCTGTTGTGGCTGTGTTTGCTGGTACAGATGCTGTTGTGGCTGTGTTTGCTGGTACAGATGCTGTTGTGGCTGTGTTTGCTGGTACAGTTGCTGTTGTGACTTTGTTTGCTGGTACAGTTGCTGTTGTGGCTGTACTTGTTGGTACAGTTGCTGTTGTGGCTGTACTTGTTGGTACAGTTGCTGTTGTGGCTGTACTTGTTGGTACAGTTGCTGTTGTGGCTGTACTTGCTGGTCTGGCTGGTGTGGGGGGTCTGGCTGGTGTGGGAGGTCTGGCTGGTGTGGGAGGTCTGGCTGGTGTGGGAGGTCTGGCTGGTGTGGGGGGTCTGGCTGGTGTGGGGGGTCTGGCAGGTATTTCTACAAACCTAGCCTAAACTAACCTAACTTAACCTGCCAACCTAGCCTATTTCCTAGTCAAAACAAACATAACCTAATCTAAGCTAACCTAACCTAACCTAACGTAACTAACTCCTGGATACCTATTTACTGTTAGGTGAATAGATGTATTCGGTGATAGGAAACGCTACCTACAATTACAGCCCTTCTTCTTTTTCTATTTCTACAAACCTAGCCTATTTCCTAGCCTAAACTAACCTAACCTAAGGTAATCTAACTAACTCCTGGACACCTATTTACTGCTACGTGAACAGAGAAGACACGCTACCAACAATTACTGCCCTATTTCTATTTCAACAAAAATAGCCTATTTCTTAGCCTAAACTAATCTAACCTAATTAAACCTAACCTAACCTAATCTAACCTTACCTATATATATACTTCACTACTCACTATCATCATCACTACCACACTACTCACTAACATCATCACTACCTCACTACTCACCATCATCATCACTACCTCACTACTCACCATCATCATTACCTCACTACTCACCATCATCATCACTACCTCACCATCATCATCACTACCTCACCATCATCATCACTACCTCTCTACCCACCATCATCATCACTACCTCTCTACTCACTAACATCATCACTACCTCTCTACTCACCATCATCATCACTACCACACTACTCACTAACATCATCACTACCTCACTACTCACCATCATCATCACTACCTCACTACTCACCATCACTACCACACGACTCACCATCACCATCATTACCTCACTACTCACCATCACTACCACACTACTCACCATCATCACTACCTCACTACTCACTAACATCATCACTTCCTCAATACTCACCATCATCATCACTACCTCTCTACTCACCATCATCATCACTACCTCTCTACTCACCATCATCATCATTACCTCACTACTCACCATCACCATCACTACCTCTCTACTCACCATCATCATCATTACCTCACTACTCACCATCACCATCACTACCTCACTATCATCATCACTACCTCTCTACTCACCATCATCATCATTACCTCACTACTCACCATCACTACCACACTACTCACCATCATCACTACCTCACTACTCACCATCACTACCACACTACTCACCATCATCACTACCTCACTACTCACTAACATCATCACTTCCTCACTACTCACTATCATCACTACTCACCATCATCACTACCATACTACTCATAAACATCATCACTACCACACTACTCACCATCATCACTACTCACCATCATCACTACCACACTACTCATAAACATCATCACTACCACACTACTCACCATCATCACTACCACACTACTCTTAACCATCATCACTACCTCACCATCATCATCACTACCACACTACTCACCATCATCACTACCACACTACTCTTAACCATCATCACTACCACACTACTCTTAACCATCATCACTACCTCACCATCATCATCACTACCTCACCATCAACACTACCTCACCATCATCATCACTACCTCACCATCATCATCACTACCTCACTACTCAACATCATCACTACCACAATACTCACCATCATCATCACTACCACAATACTCACGATCAACATCACTAACCACACTACTTAGCAACACCATCACTACCTCACTACTCACCATCATCATCACTATCACACTACCCACCATCATCATCACTACCTCACTACTCACCATCATCATCACTACCTCACTACTCACTATCATCATCACTACCACAATACTCACGATCAACATCACTAACCACACTACTCACTATCATCATCACTACCACACTACTCACCATCATCACTACCACACTATTCACTATCATCACTACCTCACTACTCACCATCATCACTACCACTACTCTCTATCATCACTTCTCACCATCAGCATCACTACCTCACTATCATCATCACTACCACACTACTCACCATCATCATCACTACCACACTATTCACTATCATCATCACTACCTCACTACTCACCATCATCATCACTACCACACTACTCACCATCATCATAACTACCTCACTACTCACTATCATCATCACTACCACACTACTCACCATCATCATCACTACCACACTACTCACTATCATCACTTCTATCACTACTCACCATCATCATCACTACCACACTAGTCACCATCATCATCACTACCACACTACTCACCATCATCATCACTACCTCACTACTCACTATCATCATCACTACCTCACTACTCACCATCATCACTACCTCACTAATCACTATCATCATCACTACTCACCATCATCATCACTACCACACTATTCACTATCATTATCACTACCACACTACTCACCATCATCATCACTACCACACTATTCACTATCATCATCACCACCTCACTATCACCATCACTACCTCACTATCATAATAACTACCACACTACTCACCATCATCATCACTACCACACTATTCACTATCATCATCACTACTCACTATCATCACTTCTCACCATCATCATCACTACCACACTATTCACCATCATCACTACTACTCTACTCACTATCATCATCACTACCACACTACTCACCATCATCATCTTTACCTCACTACTCACCATCATCACTACATCACTATCATCATCACTACCACACTACTCACCATCATCATCACTACTACACTACTCACCATCATCATCACTACCTCACTACTCACCATCATCACTACCTCACTACTCACTATCATCATCACTACCTCACTGCTCACCATCATCACTACCACACTACTCACTATCATCACTTCTCACCATCATCATCACTACCTCACTACTCACTATCATCATCACTACCTCACTATTCACCATCATCATCACTACCACACTTCACTATCATCATCACTACCACACTATTCACCATCATCATCACTACCACACTTCACTATCATCATCACTACCACACTACTCACCATCATCATCACTACCTCACTACTCACCATCATCATCACTACCACACTACTCACCATCATCATCACTACCTCACTACTCACCATCATCATCACTACCACACTACTCACCATCATCATCACTACCACACTTCACCATCATCATCACTACCTCACTACTCACTATCATCATCACTACCACACTATTCACTATCATCATCACTACCACACTACTCACCATCATCATCACTACCACACTACTCACCATCATCATCACTACCTCACTACTCACCATCATCACTACTCACTATCACTACCACACTACTCACCGAGTAGTGTGGTAGTGATGATAGTGAGTAGTGTGTTAGTGATGATGGTGAGTAGTGTGGTAGTGATGATATTTATGAGTAGTGTGGTAGTGATGATGGTGGGTAGTGATAATGGTGAGTAGTGATGATGATGATGATGGTGAGTAGTGAGGAAGTGATGATGTTAGTGAGTAGTGAGGAAATGATGATGGTGGTGAGTAGAGAAGTAGTGATGATGATGGTGAGTAGTGAGGTAGTGATGATGGTGAGTAGTGTGGTAGTGATGGTGAGTAGTGAGGTATTGATGATGATGGTGAGTAGTGTGGTAGTGATGGTGAGTAGTGAGGTAGTGATGATGATGGTGAGTAGTGAGGTAATGATGATGATGGCGAGTAGTGTGGTAGTGATGATGTTAGTGAGTAGAGAGGTAGTGATGATGATGGTGAGTAGAGAGGTAGTGATGATGATGGTGAGGTAGTGATGATGATGGTGAGTAGTGAGGTAATGATGATGGTGAGTAGAGAGGTAGTGATGATGATGGTGAGTAGAGAGGTAGTGATGATGATGGTGAGTAGTGAGGTAGTGATGATGTTAGTGAGTAGTGTGGTAGTGATGATGATAGTGAGTAGTGAAGTATATATATAGGTAAGGTTAGATTAGGTTAGGTTAGGTTTAATTAGGTTAGATTAGTTTAGGCTAAGAAATAGGCTATTTTTGTTGAAATAGAAATAGGGCAGTAATTGTTGGTAGCGTGTCTTCTCTGTTCACGTAGCAGTAAATAGGTATCCAGGAGTTAGTTAGATTACCTTAGGTTAGGTTAGTTTAGGCTAGGAAATAGGCTAGGTTTGTAGAAATAGAAAAAGAAGAAGGGCTGTAACTGTAGGTAGCGTTTCCTATCACCGAATACATCTATTCACCTAACAGTAAATAGGTATCCAGGAGTTAGTTACGTTAGGTTAGGTTAGGTTAGCTTAGATTAGGATATGTTTGTTTTGACTAGGAAATAGGCTAGGTTTGCAGGTTAAGTTAGGTTAGTTTAGGCTAGGTTTGTAGAAATAGAAATAGAAAAAGGGCTGTAATTGTTGGTAGCCTATCTAACCTAACCAAGGAACCTAACCAACCAACCTAATCAACCAACGTAACCAACCAACCTAACCAACCAACCTAACCAATGTAACCAACCAACCTAACCAACGTAACCAACCAACCTAACCAATGTAACCAACCTAAGCAACCAACATAAGCAACCTAACCTAACCAACCAACCAACCTAACCAGCCAACCAACCTAACCTAACCTAACCTAACCTAACCTAACCAACCTAACAAACCAACCTAACTAACCAACCAACCAACCTTAGCTATCTAATTTAACCAACCAACCTAAGCTATCTAACCTAACCAAGCAACCTAATCAACCAACCTAACCAAGCAACCTAACCAACCAACCTAACCTAACCAACCTAACCTAACCTAACCAACCAAACTAACCTAATCTAACCTAACCAACCAACCAACCTAACCAACGTAACCAACCAACCAACGTAACCAACCAACCTAACCAACGTAACCAACCATCCTAACCAACGTGACCAACCAACCTAACCAATGTAATAACGTAACCAACTTAAGTTGGTTAGTACCAACGTAACCAACCTAAGCAACCTAACCTAACCAACCAACCTAACCAACCTAACCAAACCAACCTAACCAACCTAACCAACCAACCAACCTAACCAACCTAACCAAACCAACCTAACCAACCAACCAACCAACCAACCTAACCAAACCAACCTAACCAACCAACCAACCTAACCAACCAACCTAACCAACCAACCAACCTAACTAACCAACCAACGTAACCAATGTAAACTATCTAACCTAACCAACCAATGTAACTAACCTAACCAACCAACCTAAGCTATCTAATCTAACCAAGCAACCTAACCAACCAACCTAACCAACCAACCTAACCAAGGAACCTAACCTAACCTAACCTAACCTAACCAACCAACCAACCTAAGCTATCTAACCTAACCAACCAACCTAACTAACCTAACCAACCAACCAACCTAACCAACGTAACCAACCTAACCAACCAACCTAAGCAACCTAACCTAACCAACCTAACCTAACCAACCTAACAAACGAACCTAACTAACCAACCAACCAACCTAACCAACCAACCTAACCAACCAACCTAAGCTATCTAACCTAACCAACCAACCTAACCTAACCTACCCAACCAACCAACCCAACCTAACCTAACCAACCAACCAACCCAACCTAACCTAACCAACCAACCTAAGCAATCAAACCTAACCAACCAACCTAACCAACCAACCAACCTAACCAACCTAAGCAATCTAACCTAACCAACTAACCTAACCAACTAACCTAACCAACCAACTTAAGCTATCTAACCTAACCAAGCAACCTAATCAACCACCCTAACCAACCAACGTAACCAACCAACCTAACCAACCAACCTAAGCTATCTAATCTAACCAACCAACCTAAGCTATCTAACCTAACCAACCAACCTAAGCTATCTAACCTAACCAACCAACCTAAGCTATCTAACCTAACCAACCAACCTAACCGAAGAACCTAACCAAGCAACCTAACCAATTAACCTAACCGAAGAACCTAACCAACCAACCTAACCAAAGAACCTAATCAACCAACCAACCCAACCTAACCAACCAACCTAACCAACGTAACCAACCAACCTTAGCTATCCAACCAACCTAACTAACCTAACCAAACAACCTAAGCTATCTAACCTAACCAAGCAACCTAACCAAAGAACCTAATCAACCAACCAACCCAACCTAACCAACCAACCTAACCAACGTAACCAACCAACCTTAGCTATCCAACCAACCTAACTAACCTAACCAAGCAACCTAAGCTATCTAACCTAACCAAGCAACCTAACCTGAGCAACCTAACCTAACCAACGTAACCAACCAACCTAACCAACCAACCGACCTAACCAACCAACCTAACCAACCAACCTAACCAACCAACCAACCTAACCAACGTAACCAACCAACCTAAGCAATGTAACCTAACCTGAGCAACCTAACCTGAGCAACCTAACCTAACCAACGTAACCAACCAACCTAAGCAATGTAACCTAACCTGAGCAACCTAACCTAACCAACGTAACCAACCAACCTAAGCAATGTAACCTAACCTGAGCAACCTAACCTGAGCAACCTAACCTGAGCAACCTAACCTGAGCAACCGAACCTGAGCAACCTAACCTGAGCAACCTAACCTGAGCAACCTAACCTGAGCAACCTAACCTGAGCAACCTAACCTGAGCAACCTAACCTAACCAACCAACCTAACCAACCAACCAACCTAACCAACCTAACCAACCAACCAACCTAACCTGAGCAACCTAACCTAACCAACCAACCTAACCAACCAACCAACCTAACCAACCAACCTAACCAACCAACCAACCTAACCTAACCAACCTAACCTAACCAACCAACCTAACCTGAGCAACCTAACCTGAGCAACCTAACCTGAGCAACCTAACCTAACCAACCAACCTAACCTAACCAACCAACCTAACCAACCAACCTAACCAACCAACCAACCTAACCAACCAACCTAACCCAACCAACCTAACCTAACCAACCAACCTAACCAACCAACCTAACCTAACCAACCAACCAACCTAACCAACCAACCTAACCAACCTAATTATGTTATTATATTATTATTATTATTATATTATTATTATTATATTATTATTATTATTATATATTATATTATTATATTATTATTATTATTATTATATATTATATTATATTATTATTATTATTATTATATATTATATTATTATTATACAACCTTATTATATTATCAACTCCCTTCTTATTATCTGACACGAACCTTCGGTTCGTGTCAGAGTCCATGAGTGTCCGTGTGCGTGTCCGTGTGAGTGTCCGTGTCCGTGTATCCAAGGGGTTTTGGGTCCAGGAAGCTATTTGTGTCGACCCAAATTGCCTGGCTGCTCTGGACGCGTCAAACACCATCATAAGGTGTTGACGCCTCGACGACGTGGCACTTCAACTTGTCTATGAGTGTATTAGTGTTTTAATAGCTATTACACACCAAAACACACCACGTTTGGCGGGTAAGTTTGATGTCCGATTCAAGTTCAAGAACTTCAACGTTCGAACAAGTTTTAACTCCTGACAGGATGCAACAATGTTCTAATACGTCATAAAAATTTATTGGCTATGATATAGTACTAGATATTGTTAATTTTGAACAAGGAAAACTTTCGGTAACTTTGGATAAACTAACTTAAACTAGGCTATCTGGAAAAATAACTTAGGTTATAGTTTGCATTAACTAAACCCCGGCACGCTTATAATATCAGAGATGCAATTTCACTCACTAAGCGTTTACACTCTTCGGGGGTGGTATCAACGTGGTTATTGCAGCGTGGGAGCCCGCGAGCGTGAGAGTCTGTGTAACCAACATATCAAGAAGTAGAACCTCACTGTCCTATGTCAGGACAGTGAGGAGATATATAATGTCGTACCTAGTAGCCAGAACGCACTTCTCGGCCTACTATGCAAGGCCCGATTTGCCTAATAAGCCAAGTTTTCCTGAATTAACATATTTTCTCTAATTTTTTTCTTATGAAATGATAAAGCTACCCATTTCATTATGTATGAGGTCAATTTTTTTTATTGGAGTTAAAATTAACGTAGATATATGACCGAACCTAACCAACCCTACCTAACCTAACCTAACCTATCTTTATAGGTTAGGTTAGGTAGCCGAAAAAGTTAGGTTAGGTTAGGTTAGGTAGTCGAAAAACAATTAATGAAAACTTGGCTTATTAGGCAAATCGGGCCTTGCATAGTAGGCAGAGAAGTGCGTTCTGGCTATTAGGTACGACATTATATATTATATATATATATATATATATATATATATATATATATATATATATATATATATATATATATATATATATAAATATATATATTGTCGGGGTTTACTCGGATGAGCAACAGTACACTCAAGGTCACTCACCGTAGCCCTGCGGGTCTTCACTCTATCCTCGCGGCGCCACTGTACGCCAGCAGAGTATCCCAGTCAATCCCAACCGGCCTCTGATCGAGAAGGAGTGGGAACACAACTTGTTCACTTAACTGTTGTATGCCCGCCCCGTCATAGGGCTCTACTACTAACCACAAGGTCGCCAACTGGTGTTTTCGGTGTCCAGTAACAAGTCAGTGGTTTTGTTGAATTGTGGTAACAGTGGCAAGGACACACTCAATAGATCTGATATCAGGCAGGTATTTGCTTCTATCACTCTCTGCTTTCAGGTATTACATAGCCACAAGAAATATGGAGGGGATAACATAAACACCAATGTATTTTGTATTTTACTTAAAACTCATTCAAAGACATCACAAGATTATATCAATAAGCAAACAGCGGTTTCAGGCAGGAGTTGCTCGTTCCCACATATAATATGAACTCACTAAGCTGGCAACACTCCCCCTCTTGTCAATGTCAAAATCAGCTGGGCGACTACCCCCCACGCGAATGTTACTTTATCTGTTTGCTTGGCGTAACACGCCAACTTCTTTAAGTTCTCAAAGATCACTAGAAGTTCGAACACACAATATTTGCGATAACAGCACGTAAATACTTCGCTACACTGATCTTGGGCTCAATCAAACATTTCTATATTAAATGTGACAATAATTCACTGTCATGTGACAATAATTCACTGTGACAATAATTCACTGTCATTCAATAACACACTGCCCTTCGTTTAATGATAACTTATGAAGTATATATCACTGGAGTTCTCAGTAATTCCTTCCGTGGGCGATAACACAATTAATCACTGCACACATGAATGATTATTCAATACATGAGCATAGTAGGCATCCTTCAGTCTCGGGAGACTATGGAGTTGCGCCCTAGTTGTCAATCCTGGTGCAGCGTCTGGTGTGACTGATGAGGCCAATCCGAGAGTGGTAGTCCATCCCACACCGAGCACAAACGAAGTCCGATTCTGGTCTGTCTTCCTGGTTACCGGCTTTCCTTCTCTGTCTCTTTGCCTCCGATTCCTTGGCAAGTGACTCCTCGAACTTGGAGAGACCTCGTTGAACAGACTGCCTCCAGGCTGAACGGTCTGTAGCCAGTGTCTCCCATATAGCAAGTTCGACGTCCATGGCTTTCAGGTCCCTTTTGCATACGTCTTTGTACCGTAGCTGGGGCTTGCCTACTGGACGCTTTCCCTGCCTCAGCTCTCCATACAGGAGATCCTTGGGGATCCTGCCATCGCCCATTCGCACAACGTGCCCGAGCCAGCGCATTCGTCTCTGTTTCAGCATTGTGTACATGCTGGTGATTCTTGCTCTCCCCAAGACGTTGTTGTTTGTCACCTTGTCCTGCCAGGTGATGTCCAAGATGTGTCGAAGGCAGCGCATGTGGTAGGCATTCAGCCGTCTTTCCTGACGGGCGCGGAGAGTCCAAGACTCACTGCCATAAAGGAGAGTGCTCAGGACACAGGATCTGTAAACCTGAATCTTAGTATACTCAGTTAGCCTATTGTTGGCCCACACTCTCTTTGTCAGTTTGGACATGGTAGTAGATGCCTTACCGATGCGTTTGTTTAGCTCCGTATCAAGAGAGAGGGAGTCAGAGATTGTGGAGCCCAGGTACACGAAGTCGTGAACAACTTCCAGTTTGGAATCAGAGATGCCGATGTCAGGTGGGGAGTCCACTCCTTGTCCCATGACTTGTGTTTTCTTCAGACTGATGGTGAGTCCGAAAGCCTGAGAGGCCTCGCTGAAGCGGGTTATGAGCCGTTGGAGGTCTTCAGCTGAGTGGGCAGTGACTGCTGCGTCGTCGGCAAAGAGGAAGTCGCGCAGACACCTCAGCCGAACCTTTGTCTTGGCTCTCAGCCTGGCGAGGTTAAAGAGCTTCCCATCCGACCTGGTCCGGAGGTAAATGCCTTCCGTGACAGATCCGAAGGCGTGCCGCAGCATAACTGCGAAGAAAATCCCGAATAGGGTTGGAGCCAGTACGCAGCCCTGCTTTACTCCACTTCGGATGTCAAAGGCGCCTGATGTTAGGCCATCAAAGACCACGGTGCCCCTCATGTTCTCATGGAAAGATCTGATGATGCTGAGGAGCCTGGGTGGGCATCCGATCTTGGGGGGGATCTTGAACAGGCCATCCCTGCTGACGAGGTCGAAGGCCTTCGTCAGGTCTATGAAGGCTACAAAGAGTGGCTGCTTCTGTTCCCTGCATTTCTCCTGCAGTTGTCTGAGGGAAAAGACCATGTCGATGGTGGACCTGCCAGCTCTGAATCCACATTGTGATTCTGGATAAACTCTCTCTGCAAGTACTTGGAGCCTCTTCAATGCGACTCGAGCAAACAGCTTTCCGACAATACTGAGGAGGGAGATTCCACGGTAGTTGTTGCAGTCGCCCCTGTCACCTTTATTCTTATACAGTGTGACGATGTTGGCATCCCTCATGTCCTGTGGCACCTCAGCACATGAGCATAGACATATATATATATATATAGATGAGTCAGACATCAATAATGGTAATAACATAGTTACTGGGCACATAGCCTAACTCCCAAATACTGGCATAATTATATATATATATTCTCTCACTATATGATCACATTAAAGTCTCATGAAAGACATTCTCAACACAGTAAATTCATCAATTACTCCGGGTGCCTGTACACCAATAATAATCATAAATATCGTGAGTACTCTTTATAGTACCACTCTGCACACTGGTGCCTTACTGTGACATAGGTGAGCCTTGCTCACGACATACAAAATACTCTGGCTAAATAATATAGCTGACTAAAGGGGAATTGGGAGGGAAACTAGAATCACCTACTTCCACCTATCCTCCGATGAGAGTTGAGTTGTAGCTCCTGGTCCTGGCTCCTGCCTCGTGTAGGGAACGCCCCCACACACACACTGTCGTGTCCTCCAGGAACTCAATCAACGTCCCACCATAAGCGCGTCGTCTCCGTGCCTTTTCACTGCAGGTCCGTGCTCCTCCTCGACTTCTTGTAGGGTTGGAGTCGGTCTCCCGGCCGTCGACTTCTCCTCCCAGCTACGGCTGCCCGCCTACGTCTCGGCTGCAGTCGTTCGGATTCCCGAATAGTTTCCTTCTTCCTCTGCTTCCCAGTGGCTCGGTTCAGCCACTACGCCGTCACAAACGGGTGAACTGCCGCAGACGTCGCATACGTCACTGCACAGACTTCACTTCTTCTTGCACAGTACCTGTCCTGGAGCACTTGTTGCTCAATATCCGTCGATTCCCTCTCTGGTTCAACACATGAACGAAGGAAGACCTCACAGAGTACTGGCAGACTTCGGGTGACGCGTAAAATCCACGGGAGCGGGAAACAACTGTCAAACTGACAGGACCAATCTTCGCACGTCCAACCACCTTGACGTGTCGTGTCAGACTGATTCCCTCACGGAGAATTGGCTCATCCACTACGTCTTCACTGTGGAGCTATCAGCCGTCGCTGCCTAGACTCCACTCTTGCACAACACCTGTTCCTGGAGCACTTGTTGCTCAATATCCCGTCAATTCCTTCTTCGGTTCAACACATGAATGAAGGAAGACCCCACAGGTGTTGGCAGACCACGGGTGATGCGTAAGTCCTCCGGAGACGGGGTAAACTGTCCAACTGACAGGACCCCCCAGTGCACGTCCGACCTCCTTGACGTGCTGTCTTAGACTGATGGCGCCAGCGCGGCGCGATGACCGGACCCCCCTTCCTTCGTGACGTCATATTCGCCACGGGAGGTTTTCATTGGCTCCCTGTTCCACGTCGCTGTCGGCGACCAATCTGGTGTCACTGACATCACACAGTTTTGGCGGGAAAACAGAAGAGCCAGCGCCATATTGGCTTCCTAAAGGGCCTAAACCACAGGCCAAAAGACTCTTCTTTTACAAATTTCTCGGCACTCCGAGAACACTACATTCCCCCACATATATCAAACTGATGCCTGCGACGTAGAGAACGCTCGGGTAAAGTGGACATGACTCTTACTGCAGACGTGGGAGAAATATAAGGGGGGGGGAACACCGTCACAATATATATATATATATATATGTCGTACCTAGTAGCCAGAACGCACTTTTCGGCCTACTATGCAAGGCCCGATTTGCCTAATAAGCCAAGTTTTCCTGAATTAATATATTTTCTGTAATTTTTTCTTATGAAATGATAAAGCTACCCATTTCGTTATGTATGAGGTCATTTTTCTTTATTGGAGTTAAAATTAAGGTAGATATATGACCGAACCTAACCAACCCTACCTAACCTAACCTAACCTATCTCTATAGGTTAGGTTAGGTTAGGTAGCCGAAAAAGTTAGGTTAGGTTAGGTTAGGTAGGTTAGGTTGTCGAAAAAACATTAATTCATGAAAACTAGGCTTATTAGGCAAATCGGGCCATGCATAGTAGGCTGAGAAGTGCGTTCTGGCTACTAGGTACGACATATATATATATATATATATATATATATATATATATATATATATATATATATATATATATACATATATATATATATATATATATATATATATATATATTGGTGTATACTGGCAGCAGGTTTTCTTTCAAACATGTTTCATTGAATATGACCGCATATTCTGTATTTATTATTTTTTGGTTTAGGGCTTCTATCCCTCTAACTATTTTCTTAGCATCAGGGCTTAATTGGAATAGGAGTTCTCCAAAACTCATTTTCGTACTTTTAAGGTGAAGAAAAGAAGTGATTTACTATAGAGTGTATTACACTTATTTGTATAATTTGCACGACGTTTCGAACCTCCATGGTTCATTCTCAAGTGAACAGATCTTACAATACTAGTTGATTTTATACCCGCATTAGGTCAGGTGATAATACAATGAAGGTGAAAAACATGGGGGGGATACATAAGGGATAAACATAGGGGCTGCAGAAGGCTTATTGGCCCATACGAGGCATCTCCTATCCAAACACAAAGATTAATCCAGTGTAATTGGCCTGTTATGTTGGACATTGTCTTCTGTGTTGGCATCGATATGTTCTTGTCTTGTCCTTACTCTCATGGTGGGTAGAGTAAATAGTTCCGTGATTTGGGTGTTCATGGTAGGTCGCTCTATTCTTATGTGAATTGCCTCAAGAATTTGTAATCTTCTTGAATCTTGGGTTTTGTCTATTATGCAAGTATTCTTGTTCAACATTTCTCTTGTTAGAGTAATGTCATGGGCTTGTCTCATGTGATTCCTAGGGGCACCAGATTGAAGATGGCATGTCAAACGCCTCGTCAGCTTGGTCGACGTCATACCTATGTACTTACATTGAAGGTTACATCCTTCGTGGGGGCAAGTGTACATGTATACAACGCTTGACTGCTGTAGAGGGTTCTCCGTCGGCTTCGGGCTGTTTTTGATAAGGAGTTCGGAAGTCTTCTTGGTTTTGTAGAATATTATCAGGTTTATGTTTTGGTTAGGAGTAGTGCTTTTTACTCCTTTACGGATTATTTCTTTCATTATTCTTTCCTCTTTTATATGTTCACTGTGCATGGTTGATTTGTAATATAATTTTATTGGGGGTGTTGTGGTTTCTGTTCTAGGTTCTGAATTATACCAACGGTCCAAGTGTCTTCTTATAGCAGCGTTTATTTCCGCGTTGCTATATCCGTTGTTCACCAATACCTGAGTTACTCTTTCAAACTCTCTACTCACGTTGCTCCATTCAGAGCAGTGGGTAAGCGCTCGACGAATATAAGCATTGAGAACACTGGCTTTGTATCTTTGGGGGCACTCACTTCTACCGTTCAGGCATAATCCTATGTTGGTGGGCTTGGTATATACGTTGGTGCTTAAAGAGGTTCCTGTTTTTGTTATTAGTACATCCAAGAATGGCAGACTGTTATTTTCACTATTTTCATGTGTAAATCGAAGTACTGACTCTCTCTCTAGGTGTCTTTTTAGGTCAATTAGTTCATCTGAGTCTTTTACTATTACGAATATGTCATCTACATAACGGCAGTATACAGTTGGTTTTTGTCTGCTACTGAAGACCCTATCTTCGATGGTTCCCATATAAAAATTAGCAAATAAAACTCCTAAGGGGGAGCCCATTGCTACTCCGTCTATTTGTAAATACATGTCTCCTTGTGGACTGATGAAAGGGGCTTCCTTTGTACATGCTTCGAGAAGACTTTTCAAGTGTGGCTCAGGTATGTCTAATTTGGGGGTGCTCTCGTCTCTGTATACTCTGTCCAGTATCATTCCTATGGTTGTGTCGACTGGGACGTTGGTAAAAAGGGATTCAACGTCCAGGGAAGCGATGATTCCATCGGGCTGGGTAGATTTGATCAATTCTAGGAAATCTGCTGATGATTGTAGACTAAACTTACTTGGAGTGTATGGAGTTAGGAGTTCATTAAGTTTCTTTGCCAGGTGATAAGTTGGGGTTGGTATTTGGCTGATTATAGGGCGTAGTGGGTTACCTGGTTTATGCGTCTTAACATTGCCGTAGGCATATCCTAAGCCATAGTCGCCTTGAAGTTTATTGAAATGCACACTACCTTTCTTTGCGTTGATTGCTGTAATTGTTTTGTTTACTTTCCGCTTAAGGTCTTCTACGGGGTTCCTCGTGATTCGTTGAAATTTGGAGTCGTCACTTAGGATGTCGCTAATTTTGTTCATGTATTCATGGGTAGGAATCAATACATATGCTGCTGTTTTGTCGGCTTTTCTTATTGTTATGTCTTTCATATTTTTTAGTTGTTTCGCTGCTTCTTTGAGTCGTGGGGTTAAGATTGTAGATGAATATGTTCCTCGTTTTTTCCCTGCTTCTGCAAGTAGTTCAGCTTGAAGTGTGTCCGTGGTGATGACTTTTTTGTTGTCTTCTAGCTTATGGATATCGTCCAGAAGCATTTCGATTTCCAGGCGTTTTTGATGCATCTTTGGTTTAGATAAGAATTGACAATTTAGACCAAGATTTAAGAGGTCTCGTTGGTCCTGGGTAAGATCATAAGAAGTCAGGTTAAAGTAGCCATCTTTAGGACGAGGGATTTTTAGCTGTCCACCGTTTAGGGATGTTAACTTACGGAGTGTCTTTGTTTCTACAAGAGTTTTATGTTGTTGTTTCAGGTTAAATAGTTCACTGTTGATGGTTTGCTTGAGTTGGATAGGGATGTCGTACTGGGTCCATTTGTTTAACAGATGCTCCGCCTGCTCTATAAAGGTTTGGAGGGCTTCCTTCTTCTTGTTTAGTTGATGCCGAATGAGCTCTTGCCTATACCTATAGGTAAACTCTGTATTGCGGACTGCTGGGTCATGTGGGTTTATATTGGTGTATACTGGCAGCAGGTTTTCTTTCAAACATGTTTCATTGAATATGACCGCATATTCTGTATTTATTATTTTTTGGTTTAGGGCTTCTATCCCTCTAACTATTTTCTTAGCATCAGGGCTTAATTGGAATAGGAGTTCTCCAAAACTCATTTTCGTACTTTTAAGGTGAAGAAAAGAAGTGATTTACTATAGAGTGTATTACACTTATTTGTATAATTTGCACGACGTTTCGAACCTCCATGGTTCATTCTCAAGTGAACAGATCTTACAATACTAGTTGATTTTATACCCGCATTAGGTCAGGTGATAATACAATGAAGGTGAAAAACATGGGGGGGATACATAAGGGATAAACATAGGGGCTGCAGAAGGCTTATTGGCCCATACGAGGCATCTCCTATCCAAACACAAAGATTAATCCAGTGTAATTGGCCTGTTATGTTGGACATTGTCTTCTGTGTTGGCATCGATATGTTCTTGTCTTGTCCTTACTCTCATGGTGGGTAGAGTAAATAGTTCCGTGATTTGGGTGTTCATGGTAGGTCGCTCTATTCTTATGTGAATTGCCTCAAGAATTTGTAATCTTCTTGAATCTTGGGTTTTGTCTATTATGCAAGTATTCTTGTTCAACATTTCTCTTGTTAGAGTAATGTCATGGGCTTGTCTCATGTGATTCCGTAGAAGACCTTAAGCGGAAAGTAAACAAAACAATTACAGCAATCAACGCAAAGAAAGGTAGTGTGCATTTCAATAAACTTCAAGGCGACTATGGCTTAGGATATGCCTACGGCAATGTTAAGACGCATAAACCAGGTAACCCACTACGCCCTATAATCAGCCAAATACCAACCCCAACTTATCACCTGGCAAAGAAACTTAATGAACTCCTAACTCCATACACTCCAAGTAAGTTTAGTCTACAATCATCAGCAGATTTCCTAGAATTGATCAAATCTACCCAGCCCGATGGAATCATCGCTTCCCTGGACGTTGAATCCCTTTTTACCAACGTCCCAGTCGACACAACCATAGGAATGATACTGGACAGAGTATACAGAGACGAGAGCACCCCCAAATTAGACATACCTGAGCCACACTTGAAAAGTCTTCTCGAAGCATGTACAAAGGAAGCCCCTTTCATCAGTCCACAAGGAGACATGTATTTACAAATAGACGGAGTAGCAATGGGCTCCCCCTTAGGAGTTTTATTTGCTAATTTTTATATGGGAACCATCGAAGATAGGGTCTTCAGTAGCAGACAAAAACCAACTGTATACTGCCGTTATGTAGATGACATATTCGTAATAGTAAAAGACTCAGATGAACTAATTGACCTAAAAAGACACCTAGAGAGAGAGTCAGTACTTCGATTTACACATGAAAATAGTGAAAATAACAGTCTGCCATTCTTGGATGTACTAATAACAAAAACAGGAACCTCTTTAAGCACCAACGTATATACCAAGCCCACCAACATAGGATTATGCCTGAACGGTAGAAGTGAGTGCCCCCAAAGATACAAAGCCAGTGTTCTCAATGCTTATATTCGTCGAGCGCTTACCCACTGCTCTGAATGGAGCAACGTGAGTAGAGAGTTTGAAAGAGTAACTCAGGTATTGGTGAACAACGGATATAGCAACGCGGAAATAAACGCTGCTATAAGAAGACACTTGGACCGTTGGTATAATTCAGAACCTAGAACAGAAACCACAACACCCCCAATAAAATTATATTACAAATCAACCATGCACAGTGAACATATAAAAGAGGAAAGAATAATGAAAGAAATAATCCGTAAAGGAGTAAAAAGCACTACTCCTAACCAAAACATAAACCTGATAATATTCTACAAAACCAAGAAGACTTCCGAACTCCTTATCAAAAACAGCCCGAAGCCGACGGAGAACCCTCTACAGCAGTCAAGCGTTGTATACATGTACACTTGCCCCCACGAAGGATGTAACCTTCAATGTAAGTACATAGGTATGACGTCGACCAAGCTGACGAGGCGTTTGACATGCCATCTTCAATCTGGTGCCCCTAGGAATCACATGAGACAAGCCCATGACATTACTCTAACAAGAGAAATGTTGAACAAGAATACTTGCATAATAGACAAAACCCAAGATTCAAGAAGATTACAAATTCTTGAGGCAATTCACATAAGAATAGAGCGACCTACCATGAACACCCAAATCACGGAACTATTTACTCTACCCACCATGAGAGTAAGGACAAGACAAGAACATATCGATGCCAACACAGAAGACAATGTCCAACATAACAGGCCAATTACACTGGATTAATCTTTGTGTTTGGATAGGAGATGCCTCGTATGGGCCAATAAGCCTTCTGCAGCCCCTATGTTTATCCCTTATGTATCCCCCCCATGTTTTTCACCTTCATTGTATTATCACCTGACCTAATGCGGGTATAAAATCAACTAGTATTGTAAGATCTGTTCACTTGAGAATGAACCATGGAGGTTCGAAACGTCGTGCAAATTATACAAATAAGTGTAATACACTCTATAGTAAATCACTTCTTTTCTTCACCTTAAAAGTACGAAAATGAGTTTTGGAGAACTCCTATTCCAATTAAGCCCTGATGCTAAGAAAATAGTTAGAGGGATAGAAGCCCTAAACCAAAAAATAATAAATACAGAATATGCGGTCATATTCAATGAAACATATATATATATATATATATATATATATATATGTCGTACCTAGTAGCCAGAACGCACTTCTCAGCCTACTATGCAAGTCCCGATTTGCCTAATAAGCCAAGTTTTCTTGAATTATTATATTTTCTCAATTTCTTTTCTTATGAAATGATAAAGCTACCCATTTCATTTTGTATGAGGTCAATTTTTTTTTATTGGAGTTAAAATTAACGTAGATATATGACCGAACCTAACCAACCCTACCTAACCTAACCTATCTTTATAGGTTAGGTTAGGTTAGGTAGCAGAAAAAGTTAGGTTAGGTTAGGTTAGGTAGTCGAAAAACAATTAATTCATGAAAACTTGGCTTATTAGGCAAATCGGGCCTTGCATAGTAGGCTGAGAAGTGAGTTCTGGCTACTAGGTACGACATATATATATATATATATATATATATATATATATATATATATATATATATATATATATATATATATATATATATATATATATATATATATAATGTTGTACCTAGCAGCCAGAACGTTGTACTTGGCCTATTATGCAAGGCCCGGTTTGCCTAATAGGCCACGTTTTGCTGAATTTATATATTTTTCCAAATTTCAAAAAGAAATTTGGGTTTCTGAGAAAACTGAGGAAACAAAAATTGTACCACTTACGGGCTATTCATGCCCGTGCCACCTCTTGGGTGGCTTAATCTTCATCATCATCATCGGAATAGCGGACAGTACAATTTCCACAGTCAACAATGTAGCACTCGGCGTGTACAGTCCTAATCGACCCCAAGACGCTACAGCTTTGACACAGACCAGACAGCAGACTACGACCACATCCAGCTACAACGCTCTCGCTCCCCAAGTTCAGACACTCAATTCCCACTCGAGCTGCCACGCTCTCCCACATAGAGCTCCGCGACTCCGGCCTCACTCAGCTCTCTGCTCTGCTCCAAGCTCCGTCTCAACGTTTACGACAACGCCACCAACCGACTACTGTTATCAAGACTACTAAATAAATATGAAAACTCACTAAACAATGAGTATCTAATCTATCCAACAACGTAACATAACCGTACGTTACATTGGTGACCCCAGAGTTTCGACGATACCCAGCCACGATGGACTACAACATTGACTCTCAATGGACCTAAATATAACCCATCATAATGAGACAGACATTGCAGCCAAATTAGCGTGTAACAAGTTTGAAGTTGAATTAGATCTAGGTATCCCTATCTCTGCTGTCAAAACTGTATTGGTCCAAACATTCAGATCTGATAGGAAAGAACTTACTGACTCCCAACGACCTGAAAGTACTAGTATAAAAAGCTATGATTTGTTCAGATCTGAAACCTACATCTATGGGCAGCACAAAACGTCCACTAGACAGTGCGACACAGTGGTTGCAAGGATTAGGTTGGGTTACCGTTACCTGTGGCAGGTGGCTGCAGGTGACGGGTCTCCCAATCCTGGGCACTCCAGATGCAAACTCTGTGAGCAGGAACTACGGCATGATCTCCCGCACTACATCACTGAATGCCCAGTTATTAGACCTTTCAGACCAGTTGGCATGAGGTACCTGGAGCTTTGCAATTACTTTATTCACTCTCGTATTCTTGAAGATATCCTCACAGTATACCCAAAATTTGCCAGTGCAGGCTATTAAACACATGGCTCTGTATGACTAACCATCCTGCGAGATGGGGACTTGTATTACCACTGCTACCTTATTCAATCTTGTGTTGTTGATATCCTCAAAATGCATCCGGAGTCTGCCAGTGCAGACCGCTTATCACATGCCTCTGTATGACTAACCATCCTGTATGATGGGGATTTTTTAGCATCACCTAGTTAGCTTTTTTGACACACTGTACTCCACTTCATATAGTCTAGGGTAGCTGCACTAATGCAGATGTACCTAATGTGTTAATAAAAAGAAAATCAATGGACCTCTACTGCTACTGCTGCATGGTGTGGACGACGATACCTAGCCACGATGGACTACAACATGGACTCTCACTGGACCTCTACTGCTACTGCTGCATGGTGTGGACGACGATACCTAGCCACGATGGACTACAACATGGACTCTCACTGGACCTCTACTGCTACTGCTGCATGGTGTGGACGACGATACCTAGCCACGATGGACTACAACATGGACTCTCACTGGACCTCTACTGCTACTGCTGCATGGTGTGGACGACGATACCTAGCCACGATGGACTACAACATGGACTCTCACTGGACCTCTACTGCTACTGCTGCATGGTGTGGACGACGATACCTAGCCACGATGGACTACAACATGGACTCTCACTGGACCTCTACTGCTACTGCTGCATGGTGTGGACGACGATACCTAGCCACGATGGACTACAACATGGACTCTCACTGGACCTCTACTGCTACTGCTGCATGGTGTGGACGACGATACCTAGCCACGATGGACTACAACATGGACTCTCACTGGACCTCTACTGCTACTGCTGCATGGTGTGGACGACGATACCTAGCCACGATGGACTACAACATGGACTCTCACTGGACCTCTACTGCTACTGCTGCATGGTGTGGACGACGATACCTAGCCACGATGGACTACAACATGGACTCTCACTGGACCTCTACTGCTACTGCTGCATGGTGTGGACGACGATACCTAGCCACGATGGACTACAACATGGACTCTCAGTGGACCTCTACTGCTACTGCTGCATGGTGTGGACGACGATACCCAGCCACGATGGACTACAACATGGACTCTCACTGGACCTCTACTGCTACTGCTGCATGGTGTGGACGACGATACCTAGCCACGATGGACTACAACATGGACTCTCACTGGACCTCTACTGCTACTGCTGCATGGTGTGGACGACGATACCTAGCCACGATGGACTACAACATGGACTCTCACTGGACCTCTACTGCTACTGCTCCATGGTGTGGACGACGATACCTAGCCACGATGGACTACAACATGGACTCTCACTGGACCTCTACTGCTACTGCTGCATGGTGTGGACGACGATACCTAGCCACGATGGACTACAACATGGACTCTCACTGGACCTCTACTGCTACTGCTGCATGGTGTGGGCCGCTGCCACCTGTCATGGGACGCTCCCAACAACCTCACTTCAGCTATGATTTTCACCGCGATCATCTCTGCATTTTCATCAACTACAGCTTGCTGCACCGCGAGCGTTACTTACTACTCTGACAGTTTAATCAGCAACTACATCATGTGGGATCTATAGCCTGTCCTGCCCACTCTAAACATAGAGCTCTTGGCCAATATCACTACCGAGAACGGTCATAGGCTGTTCAATCTTGTGTAGATAAAACAATAATAAAAAAGTATAGTGTAGTCTGAATGTACAAAGTATGAATATAAATAACTAATTGTAAATATAGGAAATTTAAAGAATGAAAATTTAAAGAATCTAATTTAACCCAGAGATAAAATAATCATAAGTACCCATATATGATCACAGATCACAGACTCAGCAACTGGCAGCCGTCACGGCCGGACGTGTTCTCGTTGCTCCGGCTCTTCTCTCTCGCACCCAGCACTGCCGGGTGGGTAAATAATTGGCAGCAGACTTGCGTCTCTCTAGCTGGTCAGACCCCACTCCTAACTTGGTGTTTTATGCCGGGTAGAGACGGGAGGCCATATCCAGTGACGGGTAGTCTTTGAGAGAGAGACCCATCGGCCACCAGGAAGCTCATCATGCGTCACAAGATCCGGGGAACGCCCCTTAACGAGCAACCATTCTCCAAAACATCTCTCCTGAAGCTCTTTAAAGACATTGCAGGAGTGACACCCAACGACATCAAACAGGAAGGCACGGACATCCTCTTCTTCTTTTATAGTAAGGAGGAAGTCGACAAACTTCTGTTTTTCAGCGCCAATTTCTCCAACCAACACCTTCGTCTCAACTTCCCACGCCAGTACCTGGCTGAACACTGTCGTTATTCATGACCTCGGCCAATGGATCGTGGAACAAGATGAAGCTGATGAAAGAGCGTTCATGCGCGACTTCAAGGCATCAAACCCGGACTTAGGGCTTCACGAAGCTCACTTCTTCAACAGAAATCGCTCCCTGAAGCTGACCTTCGAGACAGTACTGCGGATACTATGGCTACCAGAAATGGTGTTTACAGCTTTGGTATTCACATCCCGTCATTCCGTGTGAAGATGGAACGTTTCCACATGGTCAACCAGTGCCTCCGGTGCTACGAGTACACCCACTCCACCAGCAGATGTACCCAGCGTATTCAGCAGTGTAGCCTCTGCTCAGCTGACCACCATTACTCCATCTGCAAGTGTGAAACACTATGCTGCTTGCTGTGCACAGGCGACCATCCGGCAATCTCCATACGTTGTCCTCATAGACAAGACGTCATTAAAAACATGGAGAAATCCACATCTTCAACCGGAGCCAGTACCTCTGAAGCAACAAGCCAATCACCGACCACCTCTACTTCAGGTTTCAACGCCCAAGCCGCCATTTTCCCGGAGCTTCCGGGAGGACGTCCCACTGCTACTACCAGCCAATGGGGAGCCAGTTCCCAAACGCCAACCTGCGATTCGTCGAGCCAGCCATCATCCCCGGCCCACACCGACCAACCACTGAACAGCACAGTTCAACTATTAACATCGGCGGCCAGCATGATAGCTTGCAATAACCCCCAGGAATACGTAAGAATATTAAATATTCTATACAAAGCAAATGGTCTTCCAGCTTTCATAGTTCCAGAAGAAGTCTTCACCAACACCACTTCAAGTTCTCAAGATACAGTCTTGGTCCCTGACATCACCGTGAACGCCGCCGTGCTCACGGATCTACTATCAACAGCAAAGCCTGCTCCTCCAGCAACTTCATCACAAGCCACCCAGACGCCGACGCCTCCGCTATCGACTACTGATACAGTTCCATCTCTCGTGTGCGAACCCTCTCAACGTCCAAAATCAGCTGCAACTCCCATTAAGCCTCAACAGGCAAGAACTGAACCTCCAAGATTCACTGCATCTACTCCTGACTCAGCTGACTCATTAGATGAGGACGTCTCGGTGGGAACACCACCTCCTCCACTGAAGCAGCCCAACACAACAGAAGATTTCCGGCTGGAAGTTACCTCCAACGATAGCCTCACCGTATCAACACGAAGCAAGACCAACAAACAGGCCAGGAGGCCTGGGAAGAAGAAAAACACCGACGATCTGCGCCCGAGTACATCAAGGAATCAGTAGAACACCAACGCAAAGCTGTAAAGAACACCGCGACGAGAAGCCCTGCCTCCTACAAGACACACCAGCGAGCACCCATGAGAACTCCACTCTACCACCACACAGCAGCATCAGCTGCAAGTCTTACCCACGGTGGTTGGGCCACCGATCCTTCATCTCCCTCTTCACCTCGTCTCCAGTTCCTCGCTCAAGATTCCTGCATCCTCGCCCCTGTCTTCAACCCCCTGCTTGCCTGCTCTAGGGCTTTATAATCAGTTAACCCATATATAAGTGAGGGGGATGCAAGGAAGTAATTGCATATGGGTATTATATATAATTGTATAGTTATAAGAATAAATTAAATATCACCTTGGTGTAGTGTTAAAAAGAACCAAGGATCAATACTATGTCAAAGGTAGATCATAAATATATAAATAATAAACCAGTCACAGTATTTTTTTTTTTAGATAAACCAGACATTCTCTTCTGTTATTATACATACTATTCCAGCCCTCAGTGTGAAGCAGGTGGAGGGTCCGTTCATAAAGAACATTTTAAGTTAAATTAAGTTTCTAATACGCGCCTTGTTTTATAGGGACGGGGGGAGTGTGGAGGGAACCACATTCAAAATGCCCGCCAGGGAATATTTCTTATGTTAGCCGCTCCTGATTGGTGGACGGCAGTCCGACGCCGTGCATCTGCGCATCACCCACGCGCATGCCCGGAGGCGACAGAAGAGAGCAGAGAAGAACCGCACCGCAGCGAAGACACACCTGTTAGTGACGCCTCCTGGACATTGGTCATCCAGCACCTCGTATTGGCCAGCTACCATTGACCCTCGCCCATCCTCGCCCCTGAGAAGCCGTAGTATTGCTTCAGCCCGCCCCTGAGAAGCCGTCGTATTGCTTCAGCCCGCCCCTGAGAAGCCGTCGTATTGCTTCAGCCCGCCCCTGAGAAGCCGTCGTATTGCTTCAGCCCGCCCCTGAGAAGCCGTCGTATTGCTTCAGCCCGCCCCTGAGAAGCCGTAGTATTGCTTCAGCCCGCCCCTGAGAAGCCGTCGTATTGCTTCAGCCCGCCCCTGAGAAGCCGTAGTATTGCTTCAGCCCGCCCCTGAGAAGCCGTCGTATTGCTTCAGCCCGCCCCTGAGAAGCCGTCGTATTGCTTCAGCCCGCCCCTGAGAAGCCGTAGTATTGCTTCAGCCCGCCCCTGAGAAGCCGTCGTATTGCTTCAGCCCGCCCCTGAGAAGCCGTAGTATTGCTTCAGCCCGCCCCTGAGAAGCCATCGTATTGCTTCAGCCCGCCCCTGAGAAGCCGTCGTATTGCTTCTGCCCGCCCCTGAGAAGCCGTCGTATTGCTTCAGCCCGCCCCTGAGAAGCCGTCGTATTGCTTCAGCCCGCCCCTGAGAAGCCGTAGTATTGCTTCAGCCCGCCCCTGAGAAGCCGTAGTATTGCTTCAGCCCGCCCCTGAGAAGCCGTCGTATTGCTTCAGCCCGCCCCTGAGAAGCCGTCGTATTGCTTCAGCCCGCCCCTGAGAAGCCGTAGTATTGCTTCAGCCGCCCCTGAGAAGCCGTCGTATTGCTTCAGCCCGCCCCTGAGAAGCAGTAGTATTGCTTCAGCCCGCCCCTGAGAAGCCGTAGTATTGCTTCAGCCCGCCCCTGAGAAGCCGTCGTATTGCTTCAGCCCGCCCCTGAGAAGCCGTAGTATTGCTTCAGCCCGCCCCTGAGAAGCCGTAGTATTGCTTCAGCCCGCCCCTGAGAAGCCGTCGTATTGCTTCAGCCCGCCCCTGAGAAGCCGTCGTATTGCTTCAGCCCGCCCCTGAGAAGCCGTTGTATTGCTTCAGCCCGCCCCTGAGAAGCCGTCGTATTGCTTCAGCCCGCCCTGAGAAGCCGTCGTATTGCTTCAGCCCGCCCCTACGAAGCCGTCGTATTGCTTCAGCCCGCCCCTGAGAAGCCGTCGTATTGCTTCAGCCCGCCCCTGAGAAGCCGTCGTATTGCTTCAGCCCGCCCCTGAGAAGCCGTCGTATTGCTTCAGCCCGCCCCTGAGAAGCCGTCGTATTGCTTCAGCCGCCCCTGAGAAGCCGTCGTATTGCTTCAGCCCGCCCCTGAGAAGCCGTCGTATTGCTTCAGCCCGCCCTGAGAAGATGTCGTATTGCTTCAGCCCGCCCTGAGAAGCCGTCGTATTGCTTCAGCCCGCCCCTGAGAAGCCGTCGTATTGCTTCAGCCCGCCCCTGAGAAGCCGTCGTATTGCTTCAGCCCGCCCCTGAGAAGCCGTCGTATTGCTTCAGGCCGCCCCTGAGAAGCCGTCGTATTGCTTCAGCCCGCCCCTGAGAAGCCGTCGTATTGCTTCAGCCCGCCCCTGAGATGCCGTCGTATTGCTTCAGCCGCCCCGAGAAGACTCGAGAAGTTGGCACTGATGTTTGCCGCCCCCCCCCCCACCCGGCTCGCCGAGGCCACATCACTGGCCAGTGTTGGAAGGTGGTGAAGTTGGCACTGATGTTTGCCGCCCCCCACCCCCGGCTCGCCGAGGCCACATCACTGGCCAGTGTTGGAAGGTGGTGAAGTTGGCACTGATGTTTGCCGCCCCCACCCCCGGCTCGCCGAGGCCACATCACTGGCCAGTGTTGGAAGGTGGAGAAGTTGGCACTGATGTTTGCCGCCCCCCCCCCCACCCCCGGCTCGCCGAGGCCACATCACTGGCCAGTGTTGGAAGGTGGTGAAGTTGGCACTGATGTTTGCCGCCCCCCCCACCCCCGGCTCGCCGAGGCCACATCACTGGCCAGTGTTGGAAGGTGGAGAAGTTGGCACTGATGTTTGCCGCCCCCCCCCCCCCCGGCTCGCCGAGGCCACATCACTGGCCAGTGTTGGAAGGTGGAGAAGTTGGCACTGATGTTTGCCGCCCCCCCCCCCCCCCCGGCTCGCCGAGGCCACATCACTAGCCAGTGTTGGAAGGTGGAGAAGTTGGCACTGATGTTTGCCGCCCCCCCCACCCACCCCCGGCTCGCCGAGGCCACATCACTGGCCAGTGTTGGAAGGTGGAGAAGTTGGCACTGATGTTTGCCGCCCCCCCCCCCCACCCCCGGCTCGCCGAGGCCACATCACTGGCCAGTGTTGGAAGGTGGTGAAGTTGGCACTGATGTTTGCCGCCCGCCCCCCCCCCACCCCCGGCTCGCCGAGGCCACATCACTGGCCAGTGTTGGAAGGTGGAGAAGTTGGCACTGATGTTTGCCGCCCCCCCCCCCCCCCCACCCCCGGCTCGCCGAGGCCACATCACTGGCCAGTGTTGGAAGGTGGAGAAGTTGGCACTGATGTTTGCCGCCCCCCACCCCCGGCTCGCCGAGGCCACATCACTGGCCAGTGTTGGAAGGTGGAACACTCACGTGGTCTGAGCTCTGGCTAGTTTTGTACATGGTGTTGTGTTTGAGAACTTTGTATCAACATTTATGTTAAGCCGATGATGCCAGTGATGCATTACCAAGGTGATGGGTCAGGATCACCAGTGGATTTCACAGTGGCATCTTTTTTGGAACTGTGGTTGGTGACTTTTGTGTGTCGAGCTGTTGTTGACTCTGCTGGGGGGAGGGAGGGGGGCACCTTGCCCGTTCCTAGACGACTTAGGAATGTGGGCAGGAGAAGACATGACTGAGATTTTTGATGTCCTTATTGAGACTTGACCCCCCCCCCCTCCACCCCATCAGTGCTATCTGTCACCCCCGCACCTTGTTAAGACCTTATGGCCAGCAAGGAACTAGTGTACCACAGTTACCAGGTGCTGGACTGTCACCCCCGCACCTTGTTAAGACCTTATGGCCAGCAAGGAACTAGTGTACCACAGTTACCAGGTGCTGGACTGTCACCCCCGCACCTTGTTAAGACCTTAAGGCCAGCAACGAACTAGTGTACCACAGTTACCAGGTGCTGGACTGTCACCCCCGCACCTTGTTAAGACCTTATGGCCAGCAAGGAACTAGTGTACCACAGTTACCAGGTGCTGGACTGTCACCCCCGCACCTTGTTAAGACCTTATGGCCAGCAAGGAACTAGTGTACCACAGTTACCAGGTGCTGGACTGTCACCCCCGCACCTTGTTAAGACCTTATGGCCAGCAAGGAACTAGTGTACCACAGTTACCAGGTGCTGGACTGTCACCCCCGCACCTTGTTAAGACCTTATGGCCAGCAAGGAACTAGTGTACCACAGTTACCAGGTGCTGGACTGTCACCCCCGCACCTTGTTAAGACCTTAAGGCCAGCAAGGAACTAGTGTACCACAGTTACCAGGTGCTGGACTGTCACCCCCGCACCTTGTTAAGACCTTATGGCCAGCAAGGAACTAGTGTACCACAGTTACCAGGTGCTGGACTGTCACCCCCGCACCTTGTTAAGACCTTATGGCCAGCAAGGAACTAGTGTACCACAGTTACCAGGTGCTGGACTGTCACCCCCGCACCTTGTTAAGACCTTATGGCCAGCAAGGAACTAGTGTACCACAGTTACCAGGTGCTGGACTGTCACCCCCGCACCTTGTTAAGACCTTATGGCCAGCAAGGAACTAGTGTACCACAGTTACCAGGTGCTGGACTGTCACCCCCGCACCTTGTTAAGACCTTATGGCCAGCAAGGAACTAGTGTACCACAGTTACCAGGTGCTGGACTGTCACCCCCGCACCTTGTTAAGACCTTATGGCCAGCAAGGAACTAGTGTACCACAGTTACCAGGTGCTGGACTGTCACCCCCGCACCTTGTTAAGACCTTATGGCCAGCAAGGAACTAGTGTACCACAGTTACCAGGTGCTGGACTGTCACCCCCGCACCTTGTTAAGACCTTATGGCCAGCAAGGAACTAGTGTACCACAGTTACCAGGTGCTGGACTGTCACCCCCGCACCTTGTTAAGACCTTATGGCCAGCAAGGAACTAGTGTACCACAGTTACCAGGTGCTGGACTGTCACCCCCGCACCTTGTTAAGACCTTATGGCCAGCAAGGAACTAGTGTACCACAGTTACCAGGTGCTGGAGCCTAGTGACAGGCTGGTCAACCTCATAAGTGCTATTGGGAGTTTTGTTCTGGGTGAATTTGTATGAATATATTCTGGTGTCATGCTTATAATTTGGCCCCAGTCAACTGGTAACTTTTGTTGGACTTTTCCTTATCATCTAGACGTAACTATTGTAGGCCAGGAGGCTCTTGGTAATTTGTGTAAGGCACTACGCCTGCCAGGGAGGCTCTGGGGGTTCATGACACGACAATCCCCACCACTCATCATTTCTCATGCTTCAGGGCAAACTGGGACATGTTCAAACAATCATCATTGATCATACTAATCTCACTTATGAATACAATGACAAACATCACACTGACAGTGACACACAAGCACGCAACATACAAGACACCATCATACATGCAGCAAACATCACCATTCCTAACACAACACTCAAACCACACTTCACTTGTCAACCCTTCCGTTCTCACTAAACGCCTCCTAGCTTCTTATCACTCTCGAGTCCTACACAACACATCGCTAGGGACAAGTACTCTGGGACCTCACAACACTAAAAAACCACATCCTCAACAGCCTAGAGTAAGACCACACAAAACACCTCATTGAACAAACAGAACAACACAGAACACTGACACAACAGGAATTCTGGACACAAATCAAACGCTTACAAGGATCAGTTCATACATCATTTAAATACCTTCTACAAAATAACAAAATCGCCGAACCTGACGAAGTACTTAACATTTTCAAACACCATTGGGAACGTATTTTTCATCCCCTTCCTCCTGAACCAACTGCCCTTCCCAACACTGAAGTAGTTGAAGACTGGGTACACCAAACCAGACGTGAAACCACACCTGACGACCTCATCCACCTTGACAACCTCAACTCTCACACTGAACTACAGACTCCGCTGACTCCAGCTGGTGTCAAGACAGCTCTCATGGGCACTCGTCACTAGCGCCCCTGGTGCGTCTGACATTGGACACACCCTCCGACAATTCCCTGCTTCTATCATTGCTGCTGTCACTAACCTCTTCACCCCCCTTCTTGCCTCTGGTTATTTTCCTCTCACCTTCAACTCTGCCACTGCTGTTCTCACTCCATAACCTGAGAACCTCACACTGACCCAAACACTACAGACCCATCAGCCTTCTAGACACACTTGACAAAGTCTTTGAAAGGCAAGTTAGCATGAGACTCACAACGCACCTGGAAGACAACGCACCTGGAAGACAACGCACCTGGAAGACAACGCACCTGGAAGACAACGCACCTGGAAGACAACTCACCTGGAAGACAATGACTTGCTATTAAACAGTTTGACTTCCGGCCTCACCGGTCCACACATGACACCTTAAATATCATGACCAATTACATCAGCATCAACCATCACTAAAGACTTAAGACTGCACTCATCACTAAGGACGTTGAGAAGGCCTTTGACACTGGCATGACGGCCTCAAATTATGCAAACAACTTTAATCTTCCCCATTATCACCACTAAACTTCTTGCTAACTACTTAGATAATAGGACAATGAGGATTAAGTTCATCCGACAACACACTGATTACTTCATATTACATGCCAGTGTTCCTCACGGCTCTGTCCTTGCCTGACACTTTACACCCTAAGCATCACTGCCATTCCTGACCCTATTCATTGCACCATATTAACTATATGCTATGCTGCTGATGTCTCTCACATCACGTCTGCATGTCTCTCACCTGATCACGGAAAGCACAAGAAGAACTTTATGTAGTAACGAGAATGGGAGTATCACTGGCGCATTATAACCAACTTCAACAACTAAAAAGTCCCCTACTTCTCTGTAAAGGAACTGCACACCCTATTCCAGTTCAACTCTATTCATTCTTCCTTAATCCTACTAACATTTCTGTATCTTGTTCCTCTTGGCCTCACACTTTATCAACAATTACTCTTTCACACACATTGCACAGAAACATGCAATAGTTCACCAAGCCATGAACAAATTATACAGACTTACATTTGCCAAACTTGATACTAAAACTGCGCCACTATAAAGCACTTACTAGACCACTCCTAACATATGCTCCACTTGCTCTCTCCTAAGCGGCAGTAACTAATAAACTAAATCTCCAGAGTTCCAAGGGGTTGTCATAGCCAGGGGGTGGTAATGGGGGACGAGCTCCCATGACCTATAAAATGCTCCTATACGGCTATGCGTCTCAAATAGCCTCTGACAACCAAGTCCAACTCCTGGCCTGCACGGGTGGCTTAGTCTAAGTCCGGCGGAACTGCTTTTACCGACAGGAGAAGGGGCGAGGGCGTACCTCTGGAGCCTTAAAACCAGCTGCTCCGGGTAGATGGGACTCGATAGCCTGGGAAGGCAGCCCATCTAGGGGAAAGGAAAACCCTGATTTTAAACCTCCGCTGCCTTGCGGCCATACCCCTTTTTTGGGAAAGGCTTCAGGAGTCAACCTCGAGGAAAAATCCGGAGTTGGAGCCCCTAAGGCAGTTCGTTGTTGACGTCGACCTCGTTCTGGCAGCTCCTGCGACGTTGCTGGAACCATGCGTATTGGCATTTGCCTTTCTATTGGATAATTTCAGCAACGTGGAGAGGGGGGACCTGCTGCATGGGTAACAGCTTCTCCTCCATATCTACCTACCCAGGCTTTGCGCCCTGGAGAGGACACTCCAGCTTCGCCTCACAGCGTCGAATCAACACGAGAAGCGACAGTCTACTGGTTTTAAGTCTTCTGCTCGATTGGCGAAGAGTGTGACGCCAGGGGTTGCTTCCGACGGTGGGAGGGGTCATCGCGCCCCACTGGGCAGCTACCGCCCGCCTCAAGCTGGGCAAACCCCAGCCAATAAGGTGTTGCCTCGCCACGGTCCGTTAACCTCACTGGGTGCGTGGGGTTTAGGGTGAAAACCTGACAAGCGGCCCGACAACTTTGCACCAAGCAATACCAAACCAAAGAAGAAAATATCAACTGCCCTAAAGCTGGGCACATGGAATGTCAGGACACTGACACCAGGTGTCTCTGACGACCTGCAAGAAATCAATGATGCCCGAAAAACAGCAATCATCGATAGGGAACTGAGCAAGCTGCAGATGGATATTGTTGCTCTCCAAGAGACCAGGCTCCCAGGATCAGGATCTGTGAGAGAGAGGACCTTCTCTTTCTTCTGGCAAGGAAAACCTCCAGATGAGACCAGAGAACATGGTGTGGGATTTGCCGTCAGGAATGCACTGTTGGGACACATTATGCCACCGATGGGGGAAACCGAACGAATTCTATCTGCAAGTGTACTCCCAAACAGGACCAGTCAATGTAATTAGTGCATATGCACCAACCCTGACTTTTCCAGCAGAGGCAAAGGAAAAATTCTACGATGACCTCAACAGAGTCATAGCGAGAATCCCTGTAAAGGAGCCACTGTTCATCCTCGGCGACTTCAACGCCAGAGTGGGTGCCGAGCACAACATTCGGCCCACTTGCCTGGGTCAGTTCGGACATAGGAAGGATGAATGAGAACGGGCAACATCTGCTAGAACTCTGCTGTCTTCATGGTCTTTGTGTCACCAACACGTTCTTCGGCACAAAGCCTCAACACCGAGTATCTTGGAGACACCCCAGATCCAAGCACTGGCACCAGCTTGACCTGATTCTTACCAGGCGTGCAAGTCTACCCAGCGTCAAGATTACGCGTAGCTACCAGAGTGCTGTCTGTGACACCGACCACTCCCTGGTATGTAGCAGGGTCAAGATGCAACCAAAGAAGATTCATCACTCGAAAAAGGCGGGCAGACCTCGCATCGACACCACCAAGACCCGCAACCAGGACAAGGTGGAAGATTTTGCACACTGTGCTCGAGGAAGCTCTCCCTGGCCCAGCTGGGGTCACTGCCTGTAAAAGATGGGAGCACTTCAGAGACGCTGTGTTCAACGCTGCCATTTCCACCTTTGGCAAGAAGACCAGCAGGTCGGCAGACTGGTTCGAGGCTCACTCGGAAGAGATAACACCTGTAATCGAAGAGGAGAGAAACGCCTTGGCAGCCTACAAAACCAGCCCAAGTCAGCACAACTTACAGATCCTTCGGGCCGTCCGCTGCAAAGTGCAGCAGAGCGCCAGGCGATGTGCCAACAACTATTGGCTCCTACTCTGCTCCCAGATACAGACTGCAGCGGATACAGGCAATGTAAGGGGAATGTATGACGGCATCAAGCAGGCCCTCGGCCCAATCCAGAGGAAGACCGCTCCTCTGAAATCTGCCACTAGCGAGGTGATTCAGGACCAGACACTGCAGCTGAAGTGCTGGGTCGAGCACTACTCTGAGCTATACGCCAGGGACAATGTGGTCACCGAAGATGCCCTGAGCGCCATTAAGTGTCTGCCTGTGTTAATGGAGCTCGACAGCGAACCGACCCTGGAAGAACTCAGTGATGCCCTAGACTCCCTTGCTTCTGGTAAAGCTCCTGGCAAAGATGGCATTCCTGCTGAGACCTTGAAGTGCTGCAGAGGTGGCCTGCTCATGGAGCTGCATGAAATTCTCTGCCTCTGCTGGGCAGAAGGAGAGGTGCCACAGGACATGAGGGATGCCAACATTGTCACACTGTATAAGAATAAAGGTGACAGGGGTGACTGCAACAACTACCGTGGAATCTCCCTCCTCAGTATTGTCGGAAAGTTGTTTGCTCGAGTCGCATTGAAGAGGCTCCAAGTACTTGCAGAGAGAGTCTATCCAGAATCACAATGCGGATTCAGAGCTGGCAGGTCCACCATCGACATGGTCTTTTCCCTCAGACAACTGCAGGAGAAATGCAGGGAACAGAAGCAGCCACTCTTCGTAGCCTTCATAGTTCTGACGAAGGCCTTTGACCTCGTCAGCAGGGATGGCCTGTTCAAGATCCTCCCCAAGATCGGATGCCCACCCAGGCTCCTCAGTATCATCAGATCTTTCCATGAGAACATGAGGGGCACCGTGATCTTTGATGGCCTAACATCAGACGCCTTTGACATCCGAAGTGGAGTAAAGCAGGGCTGCGTACTGGCTCCAACCCTATTCGGGATTTTCTTCGCCGTTATGCTGCGGCACGCCTTCGGATCTGTCACGGAAGGCATTTACCTCCGGACCAGGTCAGATGGAAAGTTCTTTAACCTCGCCAGGCTGAGAGCCAAGACGAAGATTCGGCTGAGGTGTCTGCGCGACTTCCTTTTTGCCGATGACGCAGCAGTCACTGCCCACTCAGCTGAAGACCTCCAACGGCTCATAAGCCGCTTCAGCGAGGCCTCTCAGGCTTTCGGACTCACCATCAGTCTGAAGAAAACGCAAGTCATGGGACAAGAAGTGGACTCCCCACCTGACATCGGCATCTCCGATTCCAAACTGGAAGTCGTTCACGACTTCGTGTACCTGGGCTCCACAATCTCTGACTCCCTCTCTCTTGATACGGAGCTAAACAAACGCATCGGTAAGGCATCTACTACCATGTCCAGACTGACAAAGAGAGTGTGGACCAACAATAGGCTAACTGAGCATACTAAGATTCAGGTTTACAGATCCTGTGTCCCTGAGCACTCTCCTTTATGGCAGTGAGTCTTGGACACTCCGCGCCCATCAGGAAAGACAACTGAATGCCTACCACATGCGCTGCCTTCGACACATCTTGGACATCACCTGGCAGGACAAGGTGACAAACAACAACGTCTTGAGGAGAGCAAGAATCACCAGCATGTACACAATGCTGAAACAGAGACGAATGCGCTGGCTCGGGCACGTTGTGCGAATGGGCGACGGCAGGATCCCCAAGGATCTCCTGTACGGAGAGCTGAGGCAGGGAAAGCGTCCAACAGGCAAGCCCCAGCTACGGTACAAAGACGTATGCAAAAGGGACCTGAAAGCCATGGACGTCGATCTTGCTATATGGGAGACACTGGCTACAGGACCGTTCAGCCTGGAGGCAGTCTGTTCAAAGAGGTCTCTCCAAGTTCGAGGAGTCACGTGCTAAGGAATCGGAGGCAAAGAGACAGAGAAGGAAAGCCGGTAGCCGGGAAGACAGACCAGAATCGGACTTCGTTTGTGCTCGGTGTGGGATGGACTGCCACTCTCGGATTGGCCTCATCAGTCACACAGACGCTGCACTCAGGATTGACAACTAGGGCGCAACTCCATAGTCTCCCGAGACTGAAGGATGCCTACTACTAAATCTCCAGAGAATACAAAACAGAGCACTAGATGTATTCCCTTACATCTTAGACGTGTCTTAGATGACACGTGTTGGGGTGGCGGGACACGTGTTGGGGTGGCGGGACATGTGTTGGGGTGGTGGGACACGTGTTGGGGGTGGCGGGACACCGTGTTGGGGTGGCGGGACACGTGTTGGGGGTGGCGGGACACGTGTTGGGGGTGGCGAGACACGTGTTGGGGTGGTGGGACACGTGTTTGGGGTGGCGGGACACGTGTTGGGTGTGGCGGGACACGTGTTGGGTGGTGGGACACGTGTTGGGGTGGCGGGACACGTGTTGGGGGGGGCGGACACGTGTTGGGGTGGTGGGGACACGTGTTGGGGTGCGGGACACGTGTTTGGGGTGGTGGGACACGTGTTGGGGTGGCGGGACACGTGTTGGGGTGGTGGGACACGTGTTGGGGTGGCGGGACACGTGTTGGGGTGGGGGACACGTGTTGGGGTGGTGGGACACGTGTTGGGGTGGCGGGACACGTGTTGGGGTGGTGGGACACGTGTTGGGTGGTGGGACACGTGTTGGGGTGGTGGGACACGTGTTGGGGTGGCGGACACGTGTTGGGGTGGTGGGACACGTGTTGGGGGTGGCGGGACACGTGTTGGGGTGGCGGGACACGTGCTGGGTGGTGGGACACGTGTTGGGGTGGTGGGACACGTGTTGGGGTGGCGGGACACGTGTTGGGGTGGCGGGACACGTTGGGGTGGTGGGACACGTGTTGGGGTGGCGGGACACGTGTTGGGGTGGGGGACACGTGTTGGGGGTGGCGGGACACGTGTTGGGGTGGTGGGACACGTGTTGGGGTGGCGGGACACGTGTTGGGGTGGTGGGACACGTGTTGTAGTGGCGGGACACGTGTTGGGGTGGTGGGACACGTGTTGGGGTGGTGGGACACGTGTTGGG
>NW_027189135.1:3712880-3773894 GCF_040958095.1 Procambarus clarkii
GAGAGTTTAGGGTGTGTGAGTTTAGGGTGTGAGAGTTTAGGGTGTGAGAGTTTAGGGTGTAAGAGTTTAGGGCGTGAGAGTTTAGGGTGTGAGAGTTTAGGGTGTGTGAGTTTAGGGTGTGTGAGTTTAGGGTGTGTGAGTTTAGGGTGTGAGAGTTTAGGGCGTGAGAGTTTAGGGTGTGAGAGTTTAGGGTGTGAGAGTTTAGGGTGTGAGAGTTTAGGGCGTGAGAGTTTAGGGTGTGAGAGTTTAGGGTGTGTGAGTTTAGGGTGTGTGAGTTTAGGGTGTGAGAGTTTAGGGTGTGAGAGTTTAGGGCGTGAGAGTTTAGGGTGTGAGAGTTTAGGGTGTGAGAGTTTAGGGTGTGAGAGTCTAGGGTGTGACGGGTTGTGGTATCGCAGCTATACTGAACCAAGATGGTATGGCTCTCCCGCACATAATAAACAAAATGCTGCTATTGGCCCTGCAGTGTGTAAGTCACAGGTGGAAACAAATAAAAATCAAATAATTCAACAATTTACTGAAATATTAATGAACATAAATGCCCCTGAAAATACTTGGCTCTCATGTAATGCAAAAGTGAACAAGTTAATATGATCTTAAATGTAAAAATATACTACAGTATAAGCAATGAAGAGAAGCATAAAGATATACTGGTGTACTGAAGAGAGCTGCCATACCACCATGGCATCACTCACCATACCACCATGGCATCACTCACCATACCACCATGGCATCACTCACCATACCACCATGGCATCACTCACCATACCACCATGGCATCACTCACCATACCACCATGGCATCAGTCACCATACCACCATGGCATCACTCACCATACCACCATGGCATCACTCACCATACCACCATGGCATCACTCACCATACCACCATGGCATCACTCACCATACCACCATGGCATCACTCACCATACCACCATGGCATCAGTCACCATACCACCATGGCATCACTCACCATACCACCATGGCATCACTCACCATACCACCATGGCATCACTCACCATACCACCATGGCATCACTCACCATACCACCATGGCACCACTCACCATACCACCATGGCATCAGTCACCATACCACCATGGCATCACTCACCATACCACCATGGCATCAGTCACCATACCACCATGGCATCACTCACCATACCACCATGGCATCACTCACCATACCACCATGGCATCAGTCACCATACCACCATGGCATCACTCACCATACCACCATGGCATCAGTCACCATACCACCATGGCATCACTCACCATACCACCATGGCATCACTCACCATACCACCATGGCATCAGTCACCATACCACCATGGCATCACTCACCATACCACCATGGCATCAGTCACCATACCACCATATGGCATCACTCACCATACCACCATGGCATCAGTCACCATACCACCATGGCATCAGTCACCATACCACCATTGCATCAATCACACGACGTTGGCTGAAGGCGGACGACGGGTGAGAGACACAAAGGTGATCCTAGAGCACTAAGGGAGAGACTGGCTCTCCATGGTTGTTGTAGTTGTTATAGATTCAGCTACTCGGAACACGTTCCAAGTAGCACGGGCTATGGTGAGCCCGTAGATAGCTCTCCAGGGAGGCGGCGCCCTTTATATAGTCCAGCCGTGAGGACTCCTCCAGTGTCAACGCGAGGTGGACCTCTGGTCAACTAGCACACTGCTCGTTGTGGCTGGCGGTGCCTTTGTGTTGAGCTGCACCACTGTCACTTGAAGGCGGCTAACTGCTTGTTTGTGGGGGAAAACTACCGGTTAGCAGAGGCGCCGGGCTTACCTCTGAGTCGTGCCAGGCCGTGCCAGGCCGTACCAGGCCGTACCAGGCCGTACCAGGCTGTACCAGGCCGTACCAGGCCGTGCCAGGCCGTACCAGGCTGTACCAGGCCGTACCAGGCCGTGCCAGGCCGTACCAGGCCGTACCAGGCTGTACCAGGCTGTACCAGGCCGTACCAGGCCGTACCAGGCTGTACCAGGCTGTACCAGGCCGTACCAGGCTGTACCAGGCCGTACCAGGCTGTGCCAGGCTGTACCAGGCCGTGCCAGGCCGTGCCAGGCCGTACCAGGCTGTACCAGGCCGTGCCAGGCTGTACCAGGCTGTACCAGGCCGTACCAGGCCGTGCCAGGCCGTACCAGGCTGTGCCAGGCTGTACCAGGCCGTGCCAGGCTGTACCAGGCTGTGCCAGGCTGTGCCAGGCTGTACCAGGCCGTGCCAGGCTGTACCAGGCCGTGCCAGGCTGTGCCAGGCTGTACCAGGCCGTACCAGGCCGTGCCAGGCTGTACCAGGCTGTACCAGGCCGTACCAGGCCGTACCAGGCTGTGCCAGGCTGTACCAGGCCGTGCCAGGCCGTACCAGGCTGTGCCAGGCTGCGCCAGGCTGTACCAGGGTGTGCCAGGCTGTACCAGGCCGTACCAGGCCGTACCAGGCCGTGCCAGGCTGTACCAGGCCGTGCCAGGCTGTACCAGGCCGTGCCAGGCTGTACCAGGCCGTGCCAGGCTGTACCAGGCTGTACCAGGCTGTACCAGGCCGTGCCAGGCTGTACCAGGCTGTACCAGGCTGTACCAGGCCGTACCAGGCTGTGCCAGGCCGTACCAGGCTGTGCCAGGCTGTACCAGGCCGTGCCAGGCTGTACCAGGCTGTGCCAGGCTGTGCCAGGCTGTACCAGGCCGTGCCAGGCTGTACCAGGCCGTGCCAGGCTGTGCCAGGCTGTACCAGGCCGTACCAGGCCGTGCCAGGCTGTACCAGGCTGTACCAGGCCGTACCAGGCCGTACCAGGCTGTGCCAGGCTGTACCAGGCCGTGCCAGGCCGTACCAGGCTGTGCCAGGCTGTGCCAGGCTGAACCAGGGTGTGCCAGGCTGTACCAGGCCATACCAGGCCGTACCAGGCCGTGCCAGGCTGTACCAGGCCGTGCCAGGCTGTACCAGGCCGTGCCAGGCTGTACCAGGCCGTGCCAGGCTGTACCAGGCTGTACCAGGCTGTACCAGGCCGTGCCAGGCTGTACCAGGCTGTACCAGGCCGTGCCAGGCCGTACCAGGCTGTACCAGGCCGTGCCAGGCTGTACCAGGCCGTGCCAGGCTGTACCAGGCTGTACCAGGCCGTACCAGGCCGTGCCAGGCCGTGCCAGGCTGTACCAGGCCGTGCCAGGCTGTACCAGGCCGTGCCAGGCCGTACCAGGCTGTACCAGGCCGTACCAGGCCGTACCAGGCCGTGCCAGGCTGTACCAGGCTGTACCAGGCCGTGCCAGGCTGTAACAGGCTGTACCAGGCCGTGCCAGGCTGTACCAGGCTGTACCAGGCTTTGCCAGGCCGTGCCAGGCTGTACCAGGCTGTACCAGGCTGTACCAGGCTGTGCCATGCTGTACCAGGCTGTGCCAGGCCGTGCCAGGCTGTACCAGGCTGTACCAGGCCGTGCCAGGCTGTACCAGGCCGTGCCAGGCTGTACCAGGCTGTGCCAGGCCGTGCCAGGCTGTACCAGGCCGTGCCAGGCTGTACCAGGCCGTGCCAGGCCGTACCAGGCCGTGCCAGGCCGTACCAGGCTGTACCAGGCCGTACCAGGCCGTGCCAGGCCGTACCAGGCCGTACCAGGCTGTACCAGGCTGTACCAAGCCGTACCAGGCCGTACCAGGCTGTACCAGGCTGTGCCGGCCGTACCAGGCCGTACCAGGCTGTACCAGGCTGTACCAGGCTGTACCAGGCCGTACCAGGCTGTACCAGGCTGTACCAGGCTGTGCCGGCCGTACCAGGCCGTACCAGGCTGTACCAGGCTGTACCAGGCTGTACCAGGCCGTACCAGGCTGTACCAGGCCGTACCAGGCTATGCAAGGCTGTACCAGGCCGTGCCAGGCCGTGCCAGGCCGTACCAGGCTGTACCAGGCCGTGCCAGGCTGTGCCAGGCTGTACCAGGCTGTACCCGGCCGTACCAGGCCGTGCCAGGCTGTACCAGGCTGTACCAGGCCGTACCAGGCCGTGCCAGGCTGTACCAGGCTGTACTAGGCCGTACCAGGCTGTGCCAGGCTGTACCAGGCTGTACCAGGCCGTACCAGGCTGTGCCAGGCCGTATCAGGCTGTGCCAGGCTGTACCAGGCCGTGCCAGGCTGTACCAGGCTGTGCCAGGCTGTGCCAGGCTGTACCAGGCCGTGCCAGGCTGTACCAGGCCGTGCCAGGCTGTGCCAGGCTGTACCAGGCCGTACCAGGCCGTGCCAGGCTGTACCAGGCTGTACCAGGCCGTACCAGGACGTACCAGGACGTACCAGGCTGTGCCAGGCTGTGCCAGGCCGTACCAGGCTGTGCCAGGCTGTGGCAGGCTGTACCAGGCTGTGCCAGGCTGTACCAGGCCATACCAGGCCGTACCAGGCCGTACCAGGCCGTGCCAGGCTGTACCAGGCCGTGCCAGGCTGTACCAAGCCGTGCCAGGCTGTACCAGGCCGTGCCAGGCTGTACCAGGCCGTGCCAGGCTGTACCAGGCTGTACCAGGCCGTGCCAGGCTGTACCAGGCTGTACCAGGCCGTGCCAGGCTGTACCAGGTTGTACCAGGCTTTGCCAGGCCGTGCCAGGCTGTACCAGGCTGTACCAGGCTGTACCAGGCTGTGCCAGGCTGTACCAGGCTGTGCCAGGCCGTGCCAGGCTGTACCAGGCTGTACCAGGCCGTGCCAGGCTGTACCAGGCTGTGCCAGGCCGTGCCAGGCTGTACCAGGCTGTGCCAGGCCGTGCTAGGCTGTACCAGGCCGTGCCAGGCTGTGCCAGGCCGTACCAGGCTGTACCAGGCCGTACCAGGCCGTGCCAGGCCGTACCAGGCTGTACCAGGCCGTGCCAGGCTGTACCAGGCCGTGCCAGGCTGTACCAGGCTGTACCAGGCCGTACCAGGCCGTGCCAGGCCGTACCAGGCCGTGCCAGGCTGTACCAGGCCGTGCCAGGCTGTACCAGGCCGTGCCAGGCCGTACCAGGCTGTACCAGGCCGTACCAGGCCGTACCAGGCCGTGCCAGGCTGTACCAGGCCGTACCAGGCTGTACCAGGCCGTACCAGGCCGTGCCAGGCTTTACCAGGCCGTACCAGGCTGTATTAGGCTGTACCAGGCCGTACCAGGCCGTACCAGGCTGTACCAGGCCGTACCAGGCTGTACCAGGCCGTACCAGGCCGTGCCAGGCTGTACCAGGCCGTGCCAGGCTGTACCAGGCCGTGCCAGGCTGTACCAGGCTGTACCAGGCCGTGCCAGGCCGTACCAGGCCATACCAGGCCGTGCCAGGCCGTACCAGGCCGTGCCACGCTGTACCAGGCCGTACCAGGCCGTGCCAGGCTGTACCAGGCCGTACCAGGCCGTGCCAGGCCGTACCAGGCCGTGCCAGGCTGTGCCAGGCCGTGCCAGGCTGTGCCAGGCCGTACCAGGCCGTGCTAGGCCGTGCCAGGCCGTGCTAGGCCGTGACAGGCTGTACAAGGCCGTGCCAGGCTGTACCAGGCCGTGCCAGGCTGTACCAGGCCGTGCCAGGCTGTACCAGGCCGTGCCAGGCCGTACCAGGCCGTGCCAGGCCGTACTAGGCCGGGCCAGGCTGTACCAGGCCGTGCCAGGCTGTACCAGGCCGTGCCAGGCTGTACCAGGCTGTACCAGGCCGTGCCAGGCCGTACCAGGCCGTACCAGGCCGTGCCAGGCTGTGCCAGGCCGAGCCAGGCTGTACCAGGCCGTACCAGGCCGTGCCAGGCTGTACCAGGCCGTGCCAGGCTGTGCCAGGCCGTACCAGGCTGTACCAGGCCGTACCAGGCCGTGCCAGGCCGTACCAGGCTGTACCAGGCCGTGCCAGGCTGTACCAGGCTGTACCAGGCTGTACCAGGCCGTACCAGGCTGTACCAGGCTGTACCAGGCCGTACCAGGCTGTACCAGGCCGTACCAGGCCGTACCAGGCCGTACCAGGCCGTGCCAGGCTGTACCAGGCCGTGCCAGGCTGTACCAGGCCGTGCCAGGCCGTACCAGGCCGTGCTAGGCCGTGCCAGGCCGTGCCAGGGCGTACTAGGGCAGGCCAGGCTGTACCAGGCCGGGCCAGGCTGTACCAGGCCGTGCCAGGCTGTACCAGGCTGTGCCATGCTGTACCAGGCCGTACCAGGCCGTGCCAGGCTGTACCAGGCCGTGCCAGGCTGTACCAGGCCGTGCCAGCCTGTGCCAGGCTGTACCAGGCCGTGCCAGGCTGTACCAGGCCGTGCCAGGCTGTACCAGGCCGTGCCAGGCTGTACCAGGCCGTGCCAGGCTGTGCCAGGCCGTGCCAGGCTGTACCAGGCCGTGCCAGGCTATGCCAGGCTGTACCAGGCCGTGCCAGGCCGTACCAGGCCGTGCCAGGCTGTACCAGGCCGTGCCAGGCTGTACCAGGCCGTGCCAGGCCGTACCAGGCTGTACCAGGCCGTACCAGACCGTACCAGGCCGTGCCAGGCTGTACCAGGCCGAGCCAGGCTGTACCAGGCCGTACCAGGCCGTGCCAGGCTGTACCAGGCCGTGCCAGGCTGTGCCAGGCCGTACCAGGCTGTACCAGGCCGTACCAGGCCGTGCCAGGCCGTACCAGGCTTTACCAGGCCGTGCCAGGCTGTACCAGGCGGTACCAGGCTGTACCAGGCCGTACCAGGCCTTGCCAGGCCGTACCAGGCCGTGCCAGGCCGTACCAGGCCGTGCCAGGCCGTACCAGGCCGTGCCAGGCTGTACCAGGCCGTGCCAGGCTGTACCAGGCCGTGCCAGGCCGTACCAGGCCGTGCCAGGCTGTACCAGGCCGTGCCACGCTGTACCAGGCCGTACCAGGCCGTGCCAGGCTGTACCAGGCCGTACCAGGCCGTGCCAGGCCGTACCAGGCCGTACCAGGCCGTGCCAGGCTGTACCAGGCCGTGCCAGGCTGTACCAGGCCGTGCCAGGCCGTACCAGGCTGTACCAGGCCGTACCAGGCCGTACCAGGCCGTGCCAGGCTGTACCAGGCTGTACCAGGCCGTACCAGGCTGTACCAGGCTGTACCAGGCCGTACCAGGCCGTACCAGGCCGTGCCAGGCTGTACCAGGCCGTACCAGGCTGTACCAGGCCGTACCAGGCCGTACCAGGCCGTACCAGGCCGTGCCAGGCTGTACCAGGCCGTGCCAGGCTGTACCAGGCCGTGCCAGGCCGTACCAGGCCGTGCTAGGCCGTGCCAGGCCGTGCCAGGGCGTACTAGGGCGGGCCAGGCTGTACCAGGCCGGGCCAGGCTGTACCAGGCCGGGCCAGGCTGTACCAGGCCGTGCCAGGCTGTGCCAGGCCGTGCCAGGCTGTACCAGGCCGTGCCAGGCTATGCCAGGCTGTACCAGGCCGTGCCAGGCCGTACCAGGCCGTGCCAGGCTGTACCAGGCTGTACCAGGCCGTGCCAGGCCGTACCAGGCCATACCAGGCCGTGCCAGGCCGTACCAGGCCGTGCCAGGCCGTACCAGGCCGTGCTAGGCTGTACCAGGCCGTGCCAGGCTGTACCAGGCCGTGCCAGGCCGTACCAGGCCGTGCCAGGCTGTACCAGGCCGTGCCACGCTGTACCAGGCCGTACCAGGCCGTGCCAGGCTGTACCAGGCCGTACCAGGCCGTGCCAGGCCGTACCAGGCCGTGCCAGGCTGTGCCAGGCCGTGCCAGGCTGTGCCAGGCCGTTCCAGGCCGTGCTAGGCCGTGCCAGGCCGTGCTAGGCCGTGACAGGCTGTACAAGGCCGTGCCAGGCTGTACCAGGCCGTGCCAGGCTGTACCAGGCCGTGCCAGGCTGTACCAGGCCGTGCCAGGCCGTACCAGGCCGTGCCAGGCCGTACTAGGCCGGGCCAGGCTGTACCAGGCCGGGCCAGGCTGTACCAGGCCGTGCCAGGCTGTACCAGGCTGTGCCATGCTGTACCAGGCCGTACCAGGCCGTGCCAGGCTTTACCAGGCCGTGCCAGGCTGTACCAGGCCGTGCCAGCCTGTGCCAGGCTGTGCCAGGCTGTACCAGGCTGTACCATGCCGTGCCAGGCTGTGCCAGGCTGTACCAGGCTGTACCAGGCTGTGCCAGGCTGTGCCAGGCCGTACCAGGCCGTACCAGGCCGTGCCAGGCTGTGCCAGGCCGAGCCAGGCTGTACCAGGCCGTACCAGGCCGTGCCAGGCTGTACCAGGCCGTGCCAGGCTGTGCCAGGCCGTACCAGGCTGTACCAGGCCGTACCAGTTCGTGCCAGGCCGTACCAGGCTGTACCAGGCCGTGCCAGGCTGTACCAGGCTGTACCAGGCTGTACCAGGCCGTACCAGGCTGTACCAGGCTGTACCAGGCCGTACCAGGCCGTACCAGGCCGTGCCAGGCTGTACCAGGCCGTACCAGGCTGTACCAGGCCGTACCAGGCCGTACCAGGCCGTACCAGGCCGTGCCAGGCTGTACCAGGCCGTGCCAGGCTGTACCAGGCCGTGCCAGGCCGTACCAGGCCGTGCTAGGCCGTGCCAGGCCGTGCCAGGGCGTACTAGGGCGGGCCAGGCTGTACCAGGCCGGGCCAGGCTGTACCAGGCCGTGCCAGGCTGTACCAGGCTGTGCCATGCTGTACCAGGCCGTACCAGGCCGTGCCAGGCTGTTCCAGGCCGTGCCAGGCTGTACCAGGCCGTGCCAGCCTGTGCCAGGCTGTACCAGGCCGTGCCAGGCTGTACCAGGCCGTGCCAGGCTGTACCAGGCCGTGCCAGGCTGTACCAGGCCGTGCCAGGCTGTGCCAGGCCGTGCCAGGCTGTACCAGGCCGTGCCAGGCTATGCCAGGCTGTACCAGGCCGTGCCAGGCCGTACCAGGCCGTGCCAGGCTGTACCAGGCCGTGCCAGGCTGTACCAGGCCGTGCCAGGCCGTACCAGGCTGTACCAGGCCGTACCAGACCGTACCAGGCCGTGCCAGGCTGTACCAGGCCGAGCCAGGCTGTACCAGGCCGTACCAGGCCGTGCCAGGCTGTACCAGGCCGTGCCAGGCTGTGCCAGGCCGTACCAGGCTGTACCAGGCCGTACCAGGCCGTGCCAGGCCGTACCAGGCTTTACCAGGCCGTGCCAGGCTGTACCAGGCGGTACCAGGCTGTACCAGGCCGTACCAGGCCTTGCCAGGCCGTACCAGGCCGTGCCAGGCCGTACCAGTCCGTGCCAGGCCGTACCAGGCCGTGCCAGGCTGTACCAGGCCGTGCCAGGCTGTACCAGGCCGTGCCAGGCCGTACCAGGCCGTGCCAGGCTGTACCAGGCCGTGCCACGCTGTACCAGGCCGTACCAGGCCGTGCCAGGCTGTACCAGGCCGTACCAGGCCGTGCCAGGCCGTACCAGGCCGTACCAGGCCGTGCCAGGCTGTACCAGGCCGTGCCAGGCTGTACCAGGCCGTGCCAGGCCGTACCAGGCTGTACCAGGCCGTACCAGGCCGTACCAGGCCGTGCCAGGCTGTACCAGGCTGTACCAGGCCGTGCCAGGCTGTACCAGGCTGTACCAGGCCGTGCCAGGCTGTACCAGGCTGTACCAGGCTTTGCCAGGCCGTGCCAGGCTGTACCAGGCTGTACCAGGCTGTACCAGGCTGTGCCAGGCTGTGCAATGCTGTACCAGGCCGTACCAGGCCGTGCCAGGCTTTACCAGGCCGTGCCAGGCTGTACCAGGCCGTGCCAGCCTGTGCCAGGCTGTGCCAGGCTGTACCAGGCTGTACCATGCCGTGCCAGGCTGTGCCAGGCTGTACCAGGCTGTGCCAGGCTGTACCAGGCTGTGCCAGGTTGTGCCAGGCTGTGCCAGGCCGTACCAGACCGTACCAGGCCGTGCCAGGCTGTGCCAGGCCGAGCCAGGCTGTACCAGGCCGTACCAGGCCGTGCCAGGCTGTACCAGGCCGTGCCAGGCTGTGCCAGGCCGTACCAGGCTGTACCAGGCCGTACCAGGCCGTGCCAGGCCGTACCAGGCTGTACCAGGCCGTGCCAGGCTGTACCAGGCTGTACCAGGCTGTACCAGGCCGTACCAGGCCTTGCCAGGCCGTGCCAGGCCGTGCCAGGCTGTATACCAGGCCGTGCCAGGCTGTACCAGGCCGTGCCAGGCCGTACCAGGCTGTACCAGGCCGTACCAGGCCGTACCAGGCCGTACCAGGCCGTGCCAGGCTGTACCAGGCCGTACCAGGCTGTACCAGGCCGTACCAGGCCGTGCCAGGCTGTACCAGGCCGTACCAGGCTGTACCAGGCTGTACCAGGCCGTACCAGGCCGTACCAGGCCGTGCCAGGCTGTACCAGGCCGTACCAGGCTGTACCAGGCCGTACCAGGCCGTACCAGGCCGTACCAGGCCGTGCCAGGCTGTACCAGGCCGTACCAGGCTGTACCAGGCCGTGCCAGGCCGTACCAGGCCGTACCAGGCCGTGCCAGGCCGTACCAGGCCGTGCCAGGCTGTACCAGGCCGTGCCAGGCCGTGCCAGGCTGTACCAGGCCGTACCAGTCCGTGCCAGGCCGTGCCAGGCTGTACCAGGCCGTGCCAGGCCGTGCCAGGGTGTACCAGGCCGTGCCAGTCTGTACCAGGCCGTGCCAGGCTGTACCAGGCCGTGCCAGGCTGTACCAGGCCGTACCAGGCTGTACCAGGCCGTACCAGGCAGTACCAGGCTGTACCAGGCCGTGCCAGGCTGTACCAGGCCATACCAGGCTGTACCAGGCCGTGCCAGGCTGTACCAGGCCGTGCCAGGCTGTACCAGGCCGTGCCAGGCTGTACCAGGCTGTACCAGGCCGTGCCAGGCCGTACCAGGCCGTACCAGGCCGTGCCAGGCCGTACCAGGCCGTGCCAGGCCGTACCAGGCTGTACCAGGCCGTGCCAGGCTGTACCAGGCCGTGCCAGGCCGTACCAGGCCGTGCCAGGCTGTACCAGGCCGTGCCACGCTGTACCAGGCCGTACCAGGCCGTGCCACGCTGTACCAGGCCGTACCAGGCCGTGCCAGGCCGTACCAGGCCGTGCCAGGCTGTGCCAGGCCGTGCCAGGCTGTGCCAGGCCGTACCAGGCCGTGCCAGGCTGTACCAGGCCGTGCCAGGCTGTGCCAGGCCGTACCAGGCTGTACCAGGCCGTACCAGTTCGTGCCAGGCCGTACCAGGCTGTACCAGGCCGTGCCAGGCTGTACCAGGCTGTACCAGGCTGTACCAGGCCGTACCAGGCTGTACCAGGCTGTACCAGGCCGTACCAGGCCGTACCAGGCCGTGCCAGGCTGTACCAGGCCGTACCAGGCTGTACCAGGCCGTACCAGGCCGTACCAGGCCGTACCAGGCCGTGCCAGGCTGTACCAGGCCGTGCCAGGCTGTACCAGGCCGTGCCAGGCCGTACCAGGCCGTGCTAGGCCGTGCCAGGCCGTGCCAGGGCGTACTAGGGCGGGCCAGGCTGTACCAGGCCGGGCCAGGCTGTACCAGGCCGTGCCAGGCTGTACCAGGCTGTGCCATGCTGTACCAGGCCGTACCAGGCCGTGCCAGGCTGTTCCAGGCCGTGCCAGGCTGTACCAGGCCGTGCCAGCCTGTGCCAGGCTGTACCAGGCCGTGCCAGGCTGTACCAGGCCGTGCCAGGCTGTACCAGGCCGTGCCAGGCTGTACCAGGCCGTGCCAGGCTGTGCCAGGCCGTGCCAGGCTGTACCAGGCCGTGCCAGGCTATGCCAGGCTGTACCAGGCCGTGCCAGGCCGTACCAGGCCGTGCCAGGCTGTACCAGGCCGTGCCAGGCTGTACCAGGCCGTGCCAGGCCGTACCAGGCTGTACCAGGCCGTACCAGACCGTACCAGGCCGTGCCAGGCTGTACCAGGCCGAGCCAGGCTGTACCAGGCCGTACCAGGCCGTGCCAGGCTGTACCAGGCCGTGCCAGGCTGTGCCAGGCCGTACCAGGCTGTACCAGGCCGTACCAGGCCGTGCCAGGCCGTACCAGGCTTTACCAGGCCGTGCCAGGCTGTACCAGGCGGTACCAGGCTGTACCAGGCCGTACCAGGCCTTGCCAGGCCGTACCAGGCCGTGCCAGGCCGTACCAGTCCGTGCCAGGCCGTACCAGGCCGTGCCAGGCTGTACCAGGCCGTGCCAGGCTGTACCAGGCCGTGCCAGGCCGTACCAGGCCGTGCCAGGCTGTACCAGGCCGTGCCACGCTGTACCAGGCCGTACCAGGCCGTGCCAGGCTGTACCAGGCCGTACCAGGCCGTGCCAGGCCGTACCAGGCCGTACCAGGCCGTGCCAGGCTGTACCAGGCCGTGCCAGGCTGTACCAGGCCGTGCCAGGCCGTACCAGGCTGTACCAGGCCGTACCAGGCCGTACCAGGCCGTGCCAGGCTGTACCAGGCTGTACCAGGCCGTGCCAGGCTGTACCAGGCTGTACCAGGCCGTGCCAGGCTGTACCAGGCTGTACCAGGCTTTGCCAGGCCGTGCCAGGCTGTACCAGGCTGTACCAGGCTGTACCAGGCTGTGCCAGGCTGTGCAATGCTGTACCAGGCCGTACCAGGCCGTGCCAGGCTTTACCAGGCCGTGCCAGGCTGTACCAGGCCGTGCCAGCCTGTGCCAGGCTGTGCCAGGCTGTACCAGGCTGTACCATGCCGTGCCAGGCTGTGCCAGGCTGTACCAGGCTGTGCCAGGCTGTACCAGGCTGTGCCAGGTTGTGCCAGGCTGTGCCAGGCCGTACCAGACCGTACCAGGCCGTGCCAGGCTGTGCCAGGCCGAGCCAGGCTGTACCAGGCCGTACCAGGCCGTGCCAGGCTGTACCAGGCCGTGCCAGGCTGTGCCAGGCCGTACCAGGCTGTACCAGGCCGTACCAGGCCGTGCCAGGCCGTACCAGGCTGTACCAGGCCGTGCCAGGCTGTACCAGGCTGTACCAGGCTGTACCAGGCCGTACCAGGCCTTGCCAGGCCGTGCCAGGCCGTGCCAGGCTGTATACCAGGCCGTGCCAGGCTGTACCAGGCCGTGCCAGGCCGTACCAGGCTGTACCAGGCCGTACCAGGCCGTACCAGGCCGTACCAGGCCGTGCCAGGCTGTACCAGGCCGTACCAGGCTGTACCAGGCCGTACCAGGCCGTGCCAGGCTGTACCAGGCCGTACCAGGCTGTACCAGGCTGTACCAGGCCGTACCAGGCCGTACCAGGCCGTGCCAGGCTGTACCAGGCCGTACCAGGCTGTACCAGGCCGTACCAGGCCGTACCAGGCCGTACCAGGCCGTGCCAGGCTGTACCAGGCCGTACCAGGCTGTACCAGGCCGTGCCAGGCCGTACCAGGCCGTACCAGGCCGTGCCAGGCCGTACCAGGCCGTGCCAGGCTGTACCAGGCCGTGCCAGGCCGTGCCAGGCTGTACCAGGCCGTACCAGTCCGTGCCAGGCCGTGCCAGGCTGTACCAGGCCGTGCCAGGCCGTGCCAGGGTGTACCAGGCCGTGCCAGTCTGTACCAGGCCGTGCCAGGCTGTACCAGGCCGTGCCAGGCTGTACCAGGCCGTACCAGGCTGTACCAGGCCGTACCAGGCAGTACCAGGCTGTACCAGGCCGTGCCAGGCTGTACCAGGCCATACCAGGCTGTACCAGGCCGTGCCAGGCTGTACCAGGCCGTGCCAGGCTGTACCAGGCCGTGCCAGGCTGTACCAGGCTGTACCAGGCCGTGCCAGGCCGTACCAGGCCGTACCAGGCCGTGCCAGGCCGTACCAGGCCGTGCCAGGCCGTACCAGGCTGTACCAGGCCGTGCCAGGCTGTACCAGGCCGTGCCAGGCCGTACCAGGCCGTGCCAGGCTGTACCAGGCCGTGCCACGCTGTACCAGGCCGTACCAGGCCGTGCCACGCTGTACCAGGCCGTACCAGGCCGTGCCAGGCCGTACCAGGCCGTGCCAGGCTGTGCCAGGCCGTGCCAGGCTGTGCCAGGCCGTGCCAGGCCGTGCTAGGCCGTGCCAGGCCGTGCCAGGCTGTACCAGGCCGTGCCAGGCTGTACCAGGCCGTGCCAGGCTGTACCAGGCCGTGCCAGGCTGCCAGGAGCCAGGAGTGTCGAGGCAGGTGTTAGGATGAGTGTCGAGGCAGGTGTTAGGATGAGTGTCGAGGCAGGTGTTAGGATGAGTGTGGAGGCAGGTGTTAGGATGAGTGTCGAGGCAGGTGTTAGGATGAGTGTCGAGGCAGGTTTTAGGATGAGTGTCGAGGCAGGTGTTAGGATGAGTGTCGAGGCAGGTGTTAGGATGAGTGTCGAGGCAGGTGTTAGGATGAGTGTCGAGGCAGGTGTTAGGATGAGTGTCGAGGCAGGTGTTAGGATGAGTGTCGAGGCAGGTGTTAGGATGAGTGTCGAGGCAGGTGTTAGGATGAGTGTCGAGGCAGGCGTTAGGATGAGTGTCGAGGCAGGTGTTAGAGTGAATGTCTGTATGTGTGGTAGTGGAGGTCTGTATGTGTGGTGGTGGAGGTCTGTATGTGTGGTGGTGGAGGTCTGTATGTGAGGTGGAGGCCTGTATGTGTGGTGGTGGAGGTCTGTATGTGTGGAAGTGGAGGTCTGTATGTGTGGTGGTGGAGGTCTGTATGTGTGGTGGTGGAGGTCTGTATGTGTGGTGGTGGAGGTCTGTATGTGTGGTGGTGGAGGTCTGTATGTGTGGTGGTGGAGGTCTGTATGTGTGGTGGTGGAGGTCTGTATGTGTGGTGGTGGAGGTCTGTATGTGTGGTGGTGGAGGTCTGTATGTGTGGTGGTGGAGGTCTGTATGTGTGGTGGTGGTGGTCTGTATGTGTGGTGGTGGTGGTCTGTATGTGTGGTGGTGGAGGTCTGTATGTGTGGTGGTGGAGGTCTGTATGTGTGGTGGTGGGTCTGTAAGTGTGGTGGTGGTGGTCTGTATGTGTGGTGGTGGTGGTCTGTATGTGTGGTGGTGGAGGTCTGTATGTGTGGTGGTGGAGGTCTGTATGTGTGGTGGTGGGTCTATATGTGGGGTGGTGGTGGTCTGTATGTGTGGTGGTGGGTCTGTATGTGTGGTGGTGGTGGTCTGTATGTGTGGTGGTGGAGGTCTGTATGTGTGGTGGTGGAGGTCTGTATGTGTGGTGGTGGGTCTGTATGTGGGGTGGTGGTGGTCTGTATGTGTGGTGGTGGTGGTCTGTATGTGTGGTGGTGGGTCTGTATGTGTGGTGGTGGAGGTCTGTATGTGTGGTGGTGGAGGTCTGTATGTGTGGTGGTGGGTCTGTATGTGGGGTGGTGGTGGTCTGTATGTGTGGTGGTGGGTCTGTATGTGTGGTGGTGGTGGTCTGTATGTGTGGTGGTGGAGGTCTGTATGTGTGGTGGTGGGTCTGTATGTGTGTTGGTGGTGGTCTGTATGTGTGGTGGTGGAGGTCTGTATGGGTGGTGGTGGAGGTCTGTATGTGTGGTGGTGGAGGTCTGTATGTGTGGTGGTGGGTCTGTATGTGTGGTGGTGGTGGTCTGTATGTGTGGTGGTGGAGGTCTGTATGTGTGGTGGTGGAGGTCTGTATGTGTGGTGGTGGAGGTCTGTATGTGTGGTGGTGGAGGCCTGTATGTGTGGTGGTGGTGGGTCTGTATGTGTGGTGGTGGAGGGCTGTATGTGTGGTGGTGGAGGTCTGTATGTGTGGTGGTGGAGGTCTGTATGTGTGGTGGTGGGTCTGTATGTGTGGTGGTGGAGGTCTGTATGTGTGGTGGTGGTGGTCTGTATGTGTGGTGGTGGAGGGCTGTATGTGTGGTGGTGGAGGCCTGTATGTGTGGTGGTGGAGGTCTGTATGTGTGGTGGTGGAGGGCTGTATGTGTGGTGGTGGAGGCCTGTATGTGTGGTGGTGGAGGTCTGTATGTGTGGTGGTGGGTCTGTATGTGTGGTGGTGGTGGTCTGTATGTGTGGTGGTGGTGGTCTGTTTGTGTGGTGGTGGAGGTCTGTATGTGTGGTGGTGGAGGTCTGTATGTGTGGTGGAGGTCTGTATGTGTGGTGGTGGAGGCCTGTATGTGTGGTGGTGGAGGTCTGTATGTGTGGTGGAGGTCTGTATGTGTGGTGGTGGAGGTCTGTATGTATGGTGGAGGTCTGTATGTGTGGTGGTGGAGGCCTGTATGTGTGGTGGTGGAGGTCTGTATGTGTGGTGGAGGTCTGTATGTGTGGTGGTTGAGGTCTGTATGTGTGGTGGTGGAGGCCTGTATGTGTGGTGGTGGAGGCCTGTATGTGTAGTGGTGGAGGTCTGTATGTGTGGTGGTGGAGGTCTGTATGTGTGGTGGTGGAGGTCTGTATGTGTGGTGGTGGAGGTCTGTATGTGTGGTAGTGGAGGTCTGTATGTGTGGTGGTGGAGGTCTGTATGTGTGGTGGTGGAGGTCTGTATGTGTGGTGGTGGAGGCCTGTATGTGTGGTGGTGGAGGCCTGTATGTGTAGTGGTGGAGGTTGTTACCTATCGTTCGTTACGGCTCGTGACCCTACAGCAGCCAAACTTTAATTACGTCTAGGGATACCACTGCTGCTCTCTAAAGCGCTGTCACCAGTATAACCCCTTGATAAGTAATGAGCACATAAATAAAACTCTTCCTTTAGGACTGAAGAATAGATACCAAAATATTATATAGATATATATTCAAGACAGTATAATATAAAAACACAGATGGTCAAGTAACTTATACAACAAACGAAAGTATTGTCATATCACTAAATATAACAAAATAAACTATGGCATAAAATGAATGTACAGACTTATCTCCCACATGTTACTCTCCTGGTCCCGTATCAGCTACTGACTCTCGCTCTGGCGCTACCCACATTCTCACCTCCCGTCTGCCTCATCCCAGGATGAGGGATGGAAACTAAGGACTTTTTAATATTTAAAACTAATTGAACAACCACTTGTTCTCAAAACACACAAGAATGCAAATTACAGATAATAGTTACTTACAAAATATATAAGTACAATGCCACCGGTTTAATTACAGAATATAAACAATTTCCTAACTAAATAAAAGTGACATCTGGAACTCTCAACTGAACAGGTCCAGCTTTCCCGTATTGAACAGGTACTAGACGTGTGCAACGCAACCCCGCTCCTGTCTCCACTAACGCTGCCACACCATACGACAATTTACAAAACACAATGTGTGTACATATACAGGCAATGATATAATGGAAACAAAAATGCTATTTCAAATTTATATACGTATTCTGCTAGGAGTACGTAACACTTCCACCTCCAAGAAAAAAAATGCAATAGATTGAAGATCAATGGCATTTTTTCAAAGTAAAATGTATGACACTTGAGATTTATGGTATTAATTACACCAAACATGTATAAGTAATAAGAACACATTTCTGGACAAATAGGAAAACACTCCAAATATAGTCTTATAGGAAACTCAGAAATGTCAGTCTTATGACTATGTTCTACAAATGTGTCACTGGAGTATGCAAATTTATCTCTCCAAGGTACTATCTCATTTATTTCACTTTGTTTCAGATCATATTTCACACTCCTATCTACAACATTATCATTATTAGCATGAATAGAATTGTCAATAAAGGTAGCTGCTTTCACACAGTTATCATGGCAATTTTGCTTTTCATATGTTTCTACTATTTCTCCAAGATCAGTTTCATTTCTCCATGTGATTCCTTTTCCACATGGTGAATTTTTCCAAGACAGACTCCATTTTCCATTACTCCCTTTTTCTGGAGCTGAACTGCTTAATTGAAGCTGACTGGATGTTGAGTAGATTTGGGACTTCTCCTGGGTATGCTCTGACACAGACATCTGCTCTTCATCACTCTTGATCCTCTGTGGAACACATACTCTCGCCCAATGGATACTAAAATTAGAGAAATTAGCATTAAACCTCACAATTATGCATAAGATTTTCTCCTTCATAGAACCTTCCAAAACACAAGACACCGACTTAGCAAACCTTTGACCTTCAAACCAAGAAATACAACCCAAGATAAGTGCAAAGACTACCTGATCGAACTGACTCAGATGATCCATAAGGAACACAGAAATCAATTGCCTCATAACTCTGTCATAACGATCAGTGAAAGAAAACAGGCATATGCCTAGGCACCATATCTCAATCATAACTCCGAAAACAAGTTCACACCCCCTGATGGTGAACTTGAACACAACACACACTTTCATCAACCGTCTAGTCTTCCAAAAGACTAAATAAAACATGCCGAAAACTTTACAACCCTCACCATCACTTCCCAAGTGATTTACGTCTGATGACAACCAATCAACCAAGAGGTTTAAGGGTCTTAACATCTTGAAGATGAACAGCAAATTACCTGGGAAACGCCCAAGGATAATCTGTAACCCTTCACAATGATTAACACTAGGTAGGATAACCTTATCCTCCAACTTGAAATACACACCCGGAGCCTCAAACATCTGCTCCCCAGTATGATTTAATCCTTCACCCACAATAGGACTCTGAAAATCAACACCACACTTGAGTGGAACATACACTTTTATCACTCGTGCATCAAAATTAACTGGATCTGAATATAGAGACACTGCTCTAGCATAACTCACCACCTCCTCAGAACTGGATGCACAACCTACTTGAGTAAACTCTCTCTGCTCCACCACAAGGCTTGACAAAGATGTCCCACAGTCCATTACTTCACAAGAAAATGGCTCCTGCAGAATAAAAGTAGATTTCAACATCCTACACACACTCTGACTCAATGTACACAATGAGAAATACTTACTCCACATAGAATAAGAATCACAACTCTGCAACTTAGATCCAAATGCTACTTTACCACTCTTAATGATTTTACCAAAATTTCCTCCCATGACTTCTGGAGCTGCTTGGAGTATTGTCTGCTCACAATCAACAATATCACTACCAAGCTGGGTCACATCCTCACAGACAACTGAAGAGGGAGGCTCAATGGGTCTCCATCTACTCAACAGAAGCTGATCCTCTGGCTGCTTTCCCACACTCTCCAAAACTGGATCTACAGTATAGACTGTCTCCTTGCTTCTCTCTGAAATCTTAGGGTCAGTTCTACTCAAAGCACTTAAATGAAGGGAATCTGAAACGAGCGGGCAAGTAACAGGTAGTTTGACCTCCTCCCCTATTATATCACCTTGACTAGGGTGAGGCGGGGCCTCTACAACAGACTTACTCTCGACAACTGATTCTAAACTTGGAGTGAGCGGGAATACTTCTGCCAACCCGACATCTTGTCCTAAACCATTCACTTGGCTGGAATACAGAGTCGTGGCTTTTAAGTTTCTCTCAACACCTGGCACAACGTTCGTAGTGAGCGGGCAAGACAATGGTACATGGACATCCTTTCCCAATTTATTGGAATAAAGCAGAGTCATAGTATCAGGCTTACTCTCAACAACTAAATCGGCCACACAGGAATCTGGAACAACCACATCCCACTTCTCCACTGAAGGGGTACTGGTTACTGGAACAAATGCTTGAGTAACAACATCAGAACTGACAACTGGATTTATATTAGTACTGACATCAGCACAGGTAGAATGGACAAAACCATCTTCTACAACAGGTTGGTCATTCATAGAACTAACTTCAGCACAGGCAGAATAAACATGGTCTGCAACTGGCTGTTTACACAAACGGGGATCAATCTCACCCACAACATGATTTATGGCCACATCATTACCCAATATAACATCCACACCTGGGATGGGCAACTGTGTACTAACACCCACAGTGCATAAACGTGGTGTAATGGTGGATCTGAAATTAATGTCTATTAGAGGTACAGTTTTACATCCTGCAACACTTTGAAAACAACAAACTTTCCAGTATCTCTCTTTTCAACATCAGAAAGAATACTGGATGAAATTATGGTTTGGGAAGCACCTGTATCACGAAGAATAACTACTGGCTTCCACTTCCCATTAATACACAAAACTTCACCTGAAGACATATATGGTGAATACTGTTTCACCCAATTGGGGTTTACAGTTACATGTTTATTAGTAAGTTTATTTTGCACACCTCTGCAATAACTGAGACCAGTTGGTCGTAACTCAGGGTGCAATATCAAACATGAATGAATTCCATGGCCTTTTCTCTTACAATGGGAACAGGACCTTACAGTGGACACACTGGTAGAACCAACTGTAGGTTTAGATATAACCTTATTATTATTTGACATTCCTGACAAGGAAGTAGCAGGATTAGGTTTTGTAAGAGAAGAGCTCATGGGAGTAACTGGAGTACTAGGACGGGATGGATTCTGATAAGGAGTTCGGTGAGCATTATAATTTACTCTACGACTAGACTTAGGTGAAGTGGCCGTAAACTGGGCCTTAGTCAACAACTCATGCTCATCCGCGAGCTTTGACAGCTCATAAATGTCTGTTACATTCTTTTGTTCTGCCATAAAAGTAGACAACTGGTCTGGGAGACATGACAATACTTCTTCCATTATAAGAAGATTCTTTAGAGCATCAAAATCAGTGACTGAAAGTGACTTTAACCATCTGTTACAAAAATTCGTCTTCTGACGAGTAAAATCTGCTATTGTCTGATCACTTGTCCTCCTTAGATTTCTAAACTTTTGCCTGTGTGCCTCTGGATTTAACTGATAAGCATTTAAGATGCTTTTCTTTACAAATTCATAATCAAAGCTATGAGCGTCAGGTAGGGATGTAAAAACCTCCTGACTACGCCCCTTAAATTGAGACTGCATAATGGCTACCCACTGATCCCTTGGCCAGTTCATACTGATGGCAATTTTATAAAAATGTGCAAAGAAAACCTCAGGATCCTCCTCATTGAACTTTGGTAACTCTATATACTTATGCGTCCTGATGGGATTATTATCACTATTTATTGAAACATTACTAGTATTACCATGCCCAGCTGCCATACGCTGTGTTTCAAGCCTGAAGTTAGTGTCAGCCATTTGTTGTTGAATCTCTAATTGTTGCCTTTTTGTGGCTTCTATTTGCAACTGTGCCTCAATTTCTAAACGTCTAGTCTCAAGCTCCCTTTGCTGAGGTTCAGCCTCTAATATTTGCTGTTCTTTTTGAGCTTCAAGTTCTAATATTCTCTGTTCTTTTTGAGCTTCAAGCTCTAATTGTTTCTGTTCCTTTTGAGCTTCAAATTCTCTTTGACGAGCTTCAGCCTCTAATATTTTCTGTTCTTTTTGAGCTTCAAGCTCTAATTGGCGAGCTTCTAACTCAAGACGCTTTAACGTCATCTGATCACTCGACTCCTCTCTTAACTCTTCTAGAATTTCTTCATCTAACTCTCCATTCTCAACAAAATGTGTCACAATGACTTTCAATATTTGGGCTTTAACCATTCTATTGTTGGCGGTCAAATCCAAATGATTTGCCATTTGTATTAACTCAGTCTTTTTAAGGCTCTTAATCCCTTCAAAGTCTGGGTGAGCCACCAACGCTGCAACTTTCTCCTCCATCGTTACTAACACTTGGCACTTGATTCACAACAATAATTAAAAACAATGGCACTGCACTACACTTCACTGTAAAATTGTCACCACACTGAAAATTCGCTTGGCCTCACTGCACAAACAAAATATATAGGATGACTTACCTCAAAATCGTGAAACGTTGTTACTTGACACACAGGAAGGCTTGCTTGGCACATGGAATAGTTCTTAAGAAACACACAGACACTTAACACACTGGAACCTAGGAAGGCAAGGTTAGATTAGCATAATTAAGGTTAAGTGGGAACAATATCTCCCGGACAGGCCCCCATAACTCTTTGTTACCTATCGTTCGTTACGGCTCGTGACCCTACAGCAGCCAAACTTTAATTACGTCTAGGGATACCACTGCTGCTCTCTAAAGCGCGTCACCAGTATAACCCCTTGATAAGTAATGAGCACATAAATAAAACTCTTCCTTTAGGAATGAAGAATAGATACCAAAATATTATATAGATATATATTCAAGACAGTATAATATAAAAATACAGATGGTCAAGTAACTTATACAACAAACGAAAGTATTGTCATATCACTAAATATAACAAAATAAACTATGGCATAAAATGAATGTACAGACTTATCTCCCACATGTTACTCTCCTGGTCCCGTATCAACTACTGACTCTCGCTCTGGCGCTACCCACATTCTCACCTCCCGTCTGCCTCATCCCAGGATGAGGGATGGAAACTAAGGACTTTTTAATATTTAAAACTAATTGAACAACCACTTGTTCTCAAAACACACAAGAATGCAAATTACAGATAATAGTTACTTACAAAATATATAAGTACAATGCCACCTGTTTAATTACAGAATATAAACAACTTCCTAACTAAATAAAAGTGACATCTGGAACTCTCAACTGAACAGGTCCAGCTTTCCCGTATTGAACAGGTACTAGACGTGTGCAACGCAACCCCGCTCCTGTCTCCACTAACGCTGCCACACCATACGACAATTTACAAAACACAATGTGTGTACATATACAGGCAATGATATAATGGAAACAAAAATGCTATTTCAAATTTATATACGTATTCTGCTAGGAGTACGTAACACTTCCACCTCCAAGAAAAAAAATGCAATAGATTGAAGATCAATGGCATTTTTTCAAAGTAAAATGTATGACACTTGAGATTTATGGTATTAATTACACCAAACATGTATAAGTAATAAGAACACATTTCTGGACAAATAGGAAAACACTCCAAATATAGTCTTATAGGAAACTCAGAAATGTCAGTCTTATGACTATGTTCTACAAATGTGTCACTGGAGTATGCAAATTTATCTCTCCAAGGTACTATCTCATTTATTTCACTTTGTTTCAGATCATATTTCACACTCCTATCTACAACATTATCATTATTAGCATGAATAGAATTGTCAATAAAGGTAGCTGCTTTCACACAGTTATCATGGCAATTTTGCTTTTCATATGTTTCTACTATTTCTCCAAGATCAGTTTCATTTCTCCATGTGATTCCTTTTCCACATGGTGAATTTTTCCAAGACAGACTCCATTTTCCATTACTCCCTTTTTCTGGAGCTGAACTGCTTAATTGAAGCTGACTGGATGTTGAGTAGATTTGGGACTTCTCCTGGGTATGCTCTGACACAGACATCTGCTCTTCATCACTCTTGATCCTCTGTGGAACACATACTCTCGCCCAATGGATACTAAAATTAGAGAAATTAGCATTAAACCTCACAATTATGCATAAGATTTTCTCCTTCATAGAACCTTCCAAAACACAAGACACCGACTTAGCAAACCTTTGACCTTCAAACCAAGAAATACAACCCAAGATAAGTGCAAAGACTACCTGATCGAACTGACTCAGATGATCCATAAGGAACACAGAAATCAATTGCCTCATAACTCTGTCATAACGATCAGTGAAAGAAAACAGGCATATGCCTAGGCACCATATCTCAATCATAACTCCGAAAACAAGTTCACACCCCCTGATGGTGAACTTGAACACAACACACACTTTCATCAACCGTCTAGTCTTCCAAAAGACTAAATAAAACATGCCGAAAACTTTACATATATATATATATATATATATATATATATATATATATATATATATATATATATATATATATATATATATATATATATATATATATATATATATATATATATATATATATATATATATATATATATATATATATATCAGTTATATATATATATATATATATATATATATGTTATATATATATAACATATATATATATATATATATACATATATATATATCATATATATATATATATATATAACATCAGACAAGGAGAAAGCCCGCCTCAGAGCAGTGCGTGCCCCCCATGCAGGAGACTTCCTCCTGGCAGTACCCATGTCTGCAATGGGCACGCGCCTAGATCCAGAATCCCTTCGTGTAGCAGTGGCCCTCCGCCTTGGTGCCCCAATTCACACTGAATACAAGTGTATTTGCAACAGGGTGGAAGCAGACCAATACGGACTGCATGGGCTGCATTGCGGAAGCACAAAGGGCTGGCATGCAAGACACAACGAGGTCAATGACATCATCAAGAGAAGCCTCGTCTCAGCTGGGTGCCCAGCGGAGAGAGAACCTCGCATCCTAGGGGTCCAAAACCCGGATTTCCCAGCACTTCGCCCTGATGGCATCACCATATACTCATGGAAGGAGGGTAGACTGTTGGTGTGGGACTACACATGTGTATCCACCCTGGCTGACACCTATGTACACTTCGGAGCTGATCAAGCAGGTGGGGCGGCCAACCACAGGGAAACAGCAAAATCACTCAAGTACAGGCGACTGGAAGGTCAATACCTCTTTGTTCCCATAGCGTCTGAGACGCATGGCCCCTGGGGCAAGAGTGCCTTGGGATTTCTCAAGGAATTGGGTTCCAAGCTCATTGACGTCACCAGAGACCCAAGGGCTTCCAGTTTTTTATTTCAGCGTCTCAGTGTGGCGATCCAGAGGGGAAATGCTTGCTGCGTCCTCGGTTCCTGTCCAGAAGCGGAGGAGCTTCAAGAGATCCATAACCTTTAGGCATTTGTCTTGTATGTTTTGTAACCTTTAAATACACAATAAAGGAAAAAAAAAAAAGGGAAGGGGGTGGTAGGAGAAAAGCACACAGAAACTGTATTGGAGGGGACCCACATTCCCTCCAATGCGTTATGTGTGGTTTCCTCCGAGGCTATGGGTCCCCCTTCTTCCAGCCAGAGGTGGTACTCCCTTCCCTATATTTTATATATATATATATATATATATATATATATATATATATATATATATATATATATATATATATATATACTTAGTGATAAATAAGCTTGGCCGAAGCTTATAATAAAAGTGGCAGTACCTAATTACGGCACACATTTGTATTATTATCAAAGAGTGCTAATGCGAGGTTACATTCCAGGCTGGTGAATGGTGTGCACATCAGCCGCTGCAAGTAACCCATTATAACTCCTCTAGAAAGAAGCCTGGTACTCGACACGCTGGTCCTGACTTCATCAACTACAACAGTTAAGACTCGACCAATTATTGTATTGTTATTTTGTAATTTTTGTATTGGTTTAATTTTTTTATATCGAGGGTAAATACCACATTAATTTTGGTCGTTTGGGTTGACAACCAAAACTCCAGGATAATATAAATATATATATATATATATATAACTTTAGAACACTTTCCCACCAGGAGACTGTTGCTGTTGTGTTCTAAAGTTGTATACTTGACTCTCGTGTTTAGGAGAGTTGTGCCTTATATATATATATATATATATATATATATATATATATATATATATATATATATATATATATATATATATATATATACATATATATATATATATATATATATATATATATATATATATATATATATATATATATAATATATATATATAATGTATATATATATATATATATGTGTGTGTGTATGTGTGTATGTGTGTGTGTATGTGTGTATGTGTGTGTGTGTGTGTGTGTGTGTGTGTGTGTGTGTGTGTGTGTGTGTGTGTGTGTGTGTGTGTGTGTGTGTATGTATATGTATCAACAGAAATAGCTTAGTAAACAACTCAGCAGAGACGTAATGATGACTAAGACCTCTTAAGAACAAGAGTAAACAGAGTGAGAATGGTCGAGGCAGGCATGCCACACCCAGGATAACTCAAGTGTCTAAAGCCAAGATGGTCGGCATATTACTAACTAGGCTAGTCATACTACTAACTAACTAAGGTAGGCATTTGTTGTTACAAGTGTTGTTGTTACAGGTGATGTTGTGGTGGTGGCTGTGTTTGTTGGTACAGCTGTTGTTATTGTTGTGGCTGTGTTTGCTGGTACAGATGCTCTTGTGGCTGTGTTTGTTGGTACAGCTGTTGTTATTGTTGTGGCTGTGTTTGTTGGTACAGCTGGTGTTATTGTTGTGGCTGTGTTTGCTGGTACAGATGCTCTTGTGGCTGTGTTTGTTGGTACAGCTGTTGTTATTGTTGTGGCTGTGTTTGTTGGTACAGCTGTTGTGGCTGTGTTTGTTGGTACAGCTGTTGTGGCTGTGTTTGTTGGTACAGCTGTTGTGGCTGTGTTTGTTGGTACAGCTGTTGTTATTGTTGTGGCTGTGTTTGCTGGTACAGATGCTGTTGTGGCTGTGTTTGTTGGTACAGCTGTTGTTATTGTTGTGGCTTTGTTTGCTGGTACAGATGCTGTTGTGGCTGTGTTTGTTGGTACAGCTGTTGTTATTGTTGTGGCTGTGTTTGCTGGTACAGTTGCTGTTGTGACTGTGTTTGCTGGTACAGTTGCTGTTGTGACTGTGTTTGCTGGTACAGATGCTGTTGTGGCTGTGTTTGCTGGTACAGATGCTGTTGTGGCTGTGTTTGCTGGTACAGTTGCTGTTGTGGCTGTGTTTGCTGGTACAGTTGCTGTTGTGGCTGTGTTTGCTGGTACAGTTGCTGTTGTGACTGTGTTTGCTGGTACAGTTGCTGTTGTGACTGTGTTTGCTGGTACAGATGCTGTTGTGGCTGTGTTTGCTGGTACAGTTGCTGTTGTGGCTGTGTTTGCTGGTACAGTTGCTGTTGTGACTGTGTTTGCTGGTACAGTTGCTGTTGTGGCTGTGTTTGCTGGTACAGTTGCTGTTGTGACTGTGTTTGCTGGTACAGTTGCTGTTGTGGCTGTGTTTGCTGGTACAGATGCTGTTGTGACTGTGTTTGCTGGTACAGATGCTGTTGTGACTGTGTTTGCTGGTACAGATGCTGGTGTGGCTGTGTTTGCTGGTACAGTTGCTGTTGTGGCTGTGTTTGCTGGTACAGATGCTGTTGTGACTGTGTTTGCTGGTACAGATGCTGTTGTGACTGTGTTTGCTGGTACAGATGCTGTTGTGACTGTGTTTGCTGGTACAGATGCTGTTGTGGCTGTGTTTGCTGGTACAGATGCTGTTGTGGCTGTGTTTGCTGGTACAGTTGCTGTTGTGACTGTGTTTGCTGGTTCAGTTGCTGTTGTGGCTGTGTTTGCTGGTTCAGTTGCTGTTGTGGCTGTGTTTGCTGGTTCAGTTGCTGTTGTGGCTGTGTTTGCTGGTACAGATGCTGTTGTGGCTGTGTTTGCTGGTACAGTTGCTGTTGTGGCTGTGCTTGCTGGTACAGATGCTGTTGTGGCTGTACTTGCTGGTACAATTGCTGTTGTGACTGTGTTTGCTGATACAGATGCTGTTGTGGCTGTGCTTGCTGGTACAATTGCTGTTTCATTGTATTGTTGGTGGTGGTGTTGACGCATCAAGTACCTGCTGCTGTCCTTGTATATGTTTTCGTGGTTGTTGTTGCTGTTGGCTATTTTGGGAGTGTTAATGTCCGCATGTGTGTGTGTGTCCTCACCTGGTTGTACTCACCTAGTTGTGCAAAGAGCTCTGGCTCTTTGGCCCCGCCTCGCAACTGTTGATCAACCGGTGTATAGATTCCTGAGCCTACTGGGTTTGATCATATTGACATTTGAAACTATGTATGGAGTCAGCCTCCACCACATCACTGCCTAACCTATCTAGGTTTTTGTGTGTGTACGTACGAATGGTTATCTAATAGCCTATTCAGGAATGGGAGTTCCAGCTGTGTTTTGCTCCGCCAACTGGTCGTGATGCACCTCTTACGTTATAATTCACATAATTGTCGTAGTTAATTTAACGTTAATTAACGCCTTATGGGATTGTCGTAGTGGCAGGATTTTTTGTTATCTCCTGGGATATTCCTTCGTGGGTCCCGAGTCTCTGGCTGGCCCACTAAGTGTTACTCATTTTAGTTTTACTCAGTCAGTGGATGAGTGTTTATGACTCACACGGTGGCCTCTGTAAGGTATGGTCCAGTGTGTGTAACAACTTCTTTAACTGCGCTGTTAAATCTCGGTTAAAATCTTATTTGGGTTGAACTCTGTGCTGTGTTAGACAGTGTTCCAGTGGTCTGTTTGGGTTGTAAATTAGCCCTGTGTTAGATAATGTTCCAGTGGGTAGATATATATGGCTATTTTAAGGTTATCTGTGATTTCGGGGCTTAACGTCCCCGCGGCCCGTTCCTCGACCAGGCCTCCACCCCCAGGAAGCAGCCCGTAGCAGCTGTCTAACTCCCAGGTACCTATTTACTGCTAGGTAACAGGGGGCATCAGGGTGAAAGAAACATTTTGCCCATTTGTCTCTGCCTCCACCGGGGATCGAACCCGGAGCCTCAGGACTATGAATCCAAAGCACAGTTCAACCAGCTGTCAGGCGCCCTATATATAGTAGTGGTAGTTGTGGTGGTTAAGGTTGTGGTTATAGTTGAAATGTTTGTGATTGTAGTGGGAGTGTTTGTGGTGGTATTGGAATGGTGATGCTGTAGTTGTGGTTGTAATGGTTCTGTTGTGGTAATGTAATGGCAATGATTATCGTGAAGGGTGGTGGTGGTGGTGGTTGCGATAGGGAGTTGTGGTTGTAGTAATGGTAGTGGTTGTGGTGGTATGAAAGTGAATGTTGTTATTGTTCGAGAGAGATCTTAACAGAATAGTAAGTAGGAAGCTGATATGTCACCTAAATAACGCCACAGCGAGCTCCCATCACCGCCAACCCCCACCACCGCGAACCTCGATCTCCGCGAACCCCGATCTCCGCGAACCGCGATCTCCGCGAACCGCGATCTCCGCGAACCTAGTATCATCCATTAACATCCAGGCTGAAGCCTAACATTACCCCTCAACATCGGAGCTGAAGCCTAACATTACCCCTCAACATCGGAGCTGAAGCCTAACATTATCCCTCAACATCGGAGCTTAAGCCTAACATTACCCTTCAACATCGGAGCTGAAGCCTAACATTACCCCCCAACATCGGAGCTTAAGCCTAATATTACCCCTCAACATCGGAGCTTAAACCTAACATTACCCCTCAACATCGGAGCTGAAGCCTAACATTACCCCTCAACATCGGAGCTTAAGCCTAATATTATCCCTCAACATCGGAGCTGAAGCCTAACATTACCCCTCAACATCGGAGCTTAAGCCTAACATTACCCCTCAACATCGGAGCTTAAGTCTAACATTATCCCTCAACATCGGAGCTTAAGCCTAACATTATCCCTCAACATCGGAGCTTAAGCCTAACATTTCCCCTCAACATCGGAGCTTAAGCCTAACATTATCCCTCAACATCAGAGCTGAAGCCTAACATTACCCCTCAACATCGGAGCTTAAGCCTAACATTATCCCTCAACATCAGAGCTGAAGCCTAACATTATCCCTCAACATCGGAGCTTAAGCCTAACATTTCCCCTCAACATCGGAGCTTAAGCCTAACATTATCCCTCAACATCAGAGCTGAAGCCTAACATTTCCCCTCAACATCGGAGCTGAAGCCTAACATTACCCCTCAACATCGGAGCTGAAGCCTAATATTATCCCTCAACATCGGAGCTGAAGCCTAACATTACCCCTCAACATCGGAGCTGAAGCCTAACATTACCCCTCAACGTCGGAGCTGAAGCCTAACATTACCCCTCAACATCGGAGCTGAAGCCTAACATTACCCCTCAACATCGGAGCTGAAGCCTAACATTACCCCTCAACATCGGAGCTGAAGCCTAACATTACCCCTCAACATCGGAGCTGAAGCCTAACATTACCCCTCAACATCGGAGCTGAAGCCTAACATTACCCCTCAACATCGGAGCTGAAGCCTAACATTACCCCTCAACATCGGAGCTGAAGCCTAACATTACCCCTCAACATCGGAGCTGAAGCCTAACATTACCCCTCAACATCGGAGCTGAAGCCTAACATTTCCCCTCAACATCGGAGCTGAAGCCTAACATTACCCCTCAACATCGGAGCTGAAGCCTAACATTTCCCCTCAACATCGGAGCTGAAGCCTAACATTACCCCTCAACATCGGAGCTGAAGCCTAACATTTCCCCTCAACATCGGAGCTGAAGCCTAATATAGTACATTGGGAGCAATTCGTTATTATCGGTATTGATGAATATTCTCTTCTTGTACTGATGATTAGTTTGTTCTTGTTACTCTTATCATCATCCTCCTCATCATTGTTTTCTTCGTCATTATCAACCACTTGTTGTTCAACACCTTCCTGTCTTCCATGTCTTAATATTCTCTTCTTCTTCTCTTATTTAATGCAAACGAAGATGTTGAATGTTTCTACAGGTGTAAACGCTGATATAAGGAGAGCACCGTTACGCTGCCTCCTTCGTGTGGTACTGGAGGTCAACGATGGAGGGAAAGTACACCTAATATCCGCCAGGAATTTTCAGAGTTGACGAAGTAACGAAGGAGGTGGACGAACAATGGACCCCAAAGAGCGATGGAATCTCAGCGATGGAGCCAGACGAGATATTCAGCGGTGAAAGTGATGGAGCCAGATGAGTGATGGAGCTGGACAAGGTTTGAAGATTGAGAAATCAGAGCTCTGATGGACTTCTGGTAACAACGTGAGTCCCAAAAAGGTCCAGAAAAGATGTTTTTATCTTCGTAAAACATGGCTTATTGACGTGAAACATTAAACGGGAAACGATACTAAATTTTGAGTACAAAATATAGACCAAATGTATAGGAAATTATGAATTTGAAGCCAGTGATTTCATAAAAGTGGATACAGAAACAATTTGAAATTTCAATGACGAGAGCAAGTAATATATATATATATATATATATATATATATATATATATATATATATATATATATATATATATATATATATATATATATATATATTTTGGTAGCAGTCTTTCCTGTAGACATATATTATTAAATATCATATTATTATTATCTTTCCTTCACTTTAAGAAGGAAAGTGAAAAGCCATGCAACCTCTGAAGAGACAACTAACACAACACCTATACCCCCTATTAGACTATTTTACAGGAACTTCTTTTCCACAGCTCATAAAACGGAGGAAAGGGTCCTGAAAGATATTGTTAATAGAAACGTTATCCCTACAGACAAAAATCAGAGGATACAACTGACGATTTACTATAAAACCAGAAAAACGGCCAGCCTACTCATGAGAAACTCTCCAGACACAAAACAGAACGCTTTAAAAGAGACTAACGTCGTCTATGCCTTCAAATGCCCTCTTGGGGACTGTAAGCTCCAAAAAACCCAGTATATAGGCAAGACAACAACATCTCTTTCTAGGCGTTTAACGATGCATAAGCAACAGGGCTCCATTAAGGAACATATAATCTCTTCCCACAACCAAACCATCGCCAGAGAAATCCTAGCAAACAACACAGAAATCATCGATAGATACAGCGATAGCAGGCGGCTTGACGTTTGCGAGGCACTACACATCAAGAAGTCAACACCAGCAATCAACAGCCAATTATTGCACAACTATATTCTACCCACCTCAAGACTCCGCTCCAATATAGAAGCATCAAGAAATATTGACCAATAGGCTTTCTACAAACACTTCTATTCAATATCCATTGTTTCGTGTTCTGTCTTGTGTTGATGAAATTAATACCCTATTAATACTCTTGTTCTGTCTTGTGTTGATGAAATTAATACCCTATTAATGCCACATCTTGTTCTGTCTTGTGTTAATGCCACATCACCCCTTCCACCTCACTCAAATGTAGATATAAAATCGGAGATGCGTAAGTTCTATTCAGTTGTGTATTTGTGAACTAAAGTCTTTGAAAATGTAATAAGTTTTACGAAACGCGCTCGTGTCGCGTGAGACTAGAAATAAAAATGAATTTTGGAGAATTGATTTTTGATTTACCTCCAACAGTGAAAAGAAATGTACGAAAGATTGAGAAAATTCGTGTTAGAATTATTAATCTTACTTTTTCGGTCATATTTAATAATATATATATATATATATATATATATATATATATATATATATATATATATATATATATATATATATATATATATATATATATGCAACAATGATCACAAAAACACTGATCCAAGTATGCAGAATAACCACATATGAAAAATAGAAAATGCTTAACGCGTTTTCGGCTAATTCGCCTTCATCAGAGCAAAGTAGAATGATTCATTCTACTTTGCTCTGATGAAGGCGAATTAGCCGAAAACGCGTTAAGCATTTTCTATTTTTCATATGTGGTTATTCTGCATATATATATATATATATATATATATATATATATATATATATATATATATATATATATATATATATATGTATATATATATATATATATATATATATATATATATATATATATATATATATATATATATATATATATATGCGCTGACAGTGTTTAGACTTTCCCCACACCATGTCACAGTAGCCTCATGTTCCCTCACACCATACCTCAGAAGCCTAAAATCACAACACTTGTATATCATTTTGAATTTCATGAGTTTGACTTAATAAATAGTTTTATAGGCAAAGATTGTGGGAAAGGTAAGTAGGGAAAGGAGACCACTACATGGAAGAGAGGAATTGACTCTAGTGGGAGGAGAGAGAGAGAGAGAGAGAGCCAAGGACTTAGCCCATTTTCTTGGCAAATGGTCAAAGATGCAAAGTTACTTATTCTTATCATAAGAGATGTTAAAACGTGTTGAACATTATTGAAATCACTCGGTGTTTCCTCTACTGAGGAATTAATAAGGTCTCTACGCCAGGGCAAGTTGTGTTGGTTTGAGTGGAAATGTTTCTTGGATAAATATAAATTATATGTACATAGGTTTCACGTATTATGGTGAAGAGGTTGTGTGTGTGTTTCTATGTGTATTAGTAAGAGAAGTGATGCGATATGCATGATGTGTTGATTGTTAGTTTGTTTGATTGTCGGTGTCTTCGAGTGTGTTGTCTTCGCCGTTTTTAATTAGGGACCTCCACCTAGATTCAGGAAGCTCTGTGTATTTCTTCGTAAGTGGGTTTGCTACGAAGGTTCCTAAGTGCGCCCTAAGAAGATGCTTAGGTGCAATTCAATAAGGTATACTTAGGAAGAAATTTGTTGGTTCACCTGCGTGCCGATAGAGGTCACTACTGTGTTTCGTTTGGCCAATCAGAGAGCAGCAACATTCTTCATATTGAAGATTTAGCGCTGGCTTATCGGAGCTCTACTGCCTCCTATTTACGTCGAATTTTCTTATAAAATTAGTATATTTCGAAGTAAAACAATGTTTTTTCAACTTCTACAGCCAGCACCGACATTGTAGTAAACAAATATGTTACATTTGTTGTTTACCTACGTAATTCTAAGAGATACTGTGTAGCTGTCCTTGTTGCTCGGAAGATGCGCTGACAATTATTGTATATATTTACTGAATTTACCCAAGGGCCACTAACTATCTAGTGGCCTCGAAGAGGACAGAAAGCCGGCGGCTTGTTAAAGGGCCCGCCAATTGTCTTAATGATATTTTTTAGCTTGAATTTGGCATTTACGGCTTCAGCGGGTAGGCGGTTCCATGGGTTTATAGCCCTCTTGGTGGAAAAAAACATCTGTTTTCAGTCCTACTTGAGAGAACACTCACCAACACTATATCTGTGATTGTCCTGTTATCAGTGACTTCATACCAAATGGTATGAGGTATTTTGAGCTCTGTAATTACTTCATACACTCAGGAATATTGGAAGATATTCTTGTGCTGCACCCAGATTTTGCCAGTGGAGGCTAATAGATCAGCATTAAGTATTTTGTTCTCTCCTAATTCCATGTATGACTGGCCATCCTGTGAGGTGAGGATGTTGGGTGAGCTTGTAGCTGGTTTTTGATCTACACTGTGTGGTCCTTTATACAGAATAGGGAAGCAGCACATTGCTGTGTATACCTAAACATGTTTAAAAATACATTGTTTGAGAGGAGTCTTGTAGAAACTGGTAAGAGTAATTATAATATAATGTTTCCATGATTCAGTGCTTACCTCTTGTGAAAATCGTGAAGAGTTGTTTAGTCAGAGTTTATTTGTTTTTTGTATTGAGGCTGGTATTTTCTAAATTGATTCCATGTACAGTATGTCTAACTATCCTGTGAGATGGGAGTATTAGATAAACTTATAGCTAGTTTTTTATCTACACTGTGTAATATTCCATATAGAATAGAGTAGCAGCACATTGCTGTGTATACCTAATCTTCTTAATAAAAAATATCAGTAATAATGATTTTAAATTATAGTTTGTATTATTACAAATACAGTACTGTATTATCCTTATTAAATCATGTTGACCATGGATCATTAAGATCTCATGTTGATATGTAATAGTCATATTTCTTTTGAACTGCTAATCCATGCTAATCATTCATTAAATTGTGCATTATGTCTCAATTTTTCACTTCCTTGGATATACTGTACAGTACAAAAAGATAGGATAAAAATAAACCAGTAATATTTCTTTCATTATATTTTTCATTTAAATAACTGCATCAATATTTTTACAGCTGACAGGATTTGTTTTACCATACAGGTGCATTATTTGTTAAAAAATAATTGGTTTATTGTTACACACAATAGTGCTACATAGCCTTCCCAGCTTGGTGCCTTCTTTTAATACTGATTAAAAAATAAATAATAAATACATTTTATTCAGGAAATGTACATACAGTTGATTTACAAACATAATGTTGGATTTATAGACAGAGCTAGTACATACAATACCTAAAGCCACTAATACTCATAGCATTTCGGGCAAGGTGTGGGGGAAAAAACACAGACTAAAACTTAATAGTAATCGGGATTAGGTATAAATTGTGTTGAAAGAAGGAATAAAAAATACAAAAAGGGGGGTTAACATAGCATAAATCAGCAATTGCACATGTTGGTGAACAGCGTTGTTTAAAAAATAGCAAGACATGGGTTGACATTTAGGAGGTAAGTTAGGTTAAATGGAGTTAATTAGGCAGTACTTGGTTTAACTCTTAAACTGGTTGAGAGAGGTACAGCCTTTGATATGATTCGGGAGGTCATTCCACATTCTAGGTCCCTTGATTTGTAGAGCACTTCTAGTTTGGTTACACAGTCAAATTGTGTAACAGGAAGAGGTCTTGGACACAAATTTGTTCCATGCTAAATGTAGAGGAATCAGCTGAGTATTCCTCAAATAAAATAAGTTGCCTCAGCTTATAAGGTAAATAAAATAAGCATTTCTCAAATAAGTAGCTGCCTCACCTCACTGCCTTACTGCTACATAGCCTTCCCGGCATGGTGCCTTCTTTTGATAATTACTTGTTCCACACCCAAATTGTATAACAGGAAGAGGTCTTGGACCCCTACTTCCCTCTCTCTTTTTTAATAGTCTATATAGTCATAATTATAGCTTTAAGTATTTAATGAATAAAGTTTTTGACATTTTTACCCTTCTCCTTACCTAACATCATTTGTGCAGCATATGTTTATTTTATGTCTCACCCAGATTTAATTTCAAAATAAAACCAAACTAAATAAATTAGAAATGGGTATGTATAGCTAAGGTACACGCTTACTACTAGGTGAACAGGGGCATTTGGTGATAGTAAATGATCCCATCAGGCAGGGCTCATCACCTTCTCTCATATTTCATGTTCACCAGTGTTTATTTACTTAATAACTACTGGTATAATATCTTGCTATTATAAAACTAATTCTACTATCATAAAAGACATATTTACTTTAAGTTTCAAGCAGAGAATGCATATATAGCTAACACGAAGGACTCCTCTTCACTAGATTCAATTTTTATAATCTTTTGTTTATGTTCCAAAATCTTAAAATCGATCCCAGTGTTATGTAGTAGAGAAAAATTGAGTTATGTCCAGTTTACGTAATGCTACGAGTGGTCGAAACCACACTGAGATCCTGGAATGAACTTACGAAGGTCTTTCAACTTAGTGTAGCTACCTGAATACCGACGTAGCCGCCACGAAGGCGCTAAGAAGGAAAACATTCGTAGCTAAGAAGAAAAACCTTCGTAAGTACCTTCGTGAATCCGGCCCTCGTCTCAAGTGTCACTGAATACGAGTCTAGTGATGATTAGTGTAACCAATATTATCAGGCAGGGCAATCAAGCCTATTCACCTAACAATAATTACAATAATTACAGATAAGTATTTATACATAAAATACAAAAATCGGTTTGTAATTTTGCCTACAAAAAGGGTCTCCCGCTAATAGTGTTAACGGTGAAGAAAACGTAGGGAAAATAATTGAATATAAGACTTTAATATATAGAATTAACTAGTCGAGTGAGAAATCATTTCTCAAGAACAGGTGTGGCGAGGTCGCTGGCTGGTATAATCAAAGAAACGCTAATACAAGGTGAAATGATTATATAATACTGCTTTGTGTAATGAGATATTAGAAGACAGGGGCGAGAAAGCTGTTATTTGACATGGAAGAGGCGTGTAGTAGGGGGCAATATATGGAATATGTAGGAGGGAGGGAGAGAGAGAGAGAGAGTGGAGGAAGGCTGTGTATTGTAGTGACTTGTCCCATTCAAATCCAATCGTATCTGCTCATATAATTGTGCACGGGGAATTATGTTCTGGTATCTTGTCATCTAGTTCATTCTGCGTGCGCGTCGGGCAGATAGCAAGATATCGGAAGGGGCCATGCTGGGGCTCGTACAACCCGTTATCCAGCAGAGATAGTACCACGCTCTGATAACCACCTTCACTCTCACTCAAGCAGCCCAACACTGCCTCATCCCCAGCACACCAACAGCCCGCCCACCACCACACATACAGACCTCCATTACCACACATACAGCACGCCCACAACCACACATACAGACCTCCACTACCACACATACAGCACGCCCACCACCACACATACAGACCTCCACTACCACACATACAGCACGCCCACCACCACACATACAGGCCTCCACTACCACACATACAGACCTCCACCACTACACATACAGACCTCCACCACTACACATACAGGCCTCCACCACCACACATACAGGCCTCCACCACCACACATACAGACCTCCACCACCACACATACAGACCTCCACCACCACACATACAGACCTCCACCACCACACATACAGACCTCCACTACCACACATACAGACCTCCACCACCACACATACAGACCTCTGTTACGTACTCCTAGCAGAATACGTATATAAATTTGAAATAGCATTTTTGTTTTCATTATATCATTGCCTGTATATGTACACACACATTGTGTTTTGTAAATTGTCGTATGGTGTGGCAGCGTTAGTGGAGACAGGAGCGGGGTTGCGTTGCACACGTCTAGTACCTGTTCAATACGGGAAAGCTGGACCTGTTCAGTTGAGAGTTCCAGATGTCACTTTTATTTAGTTAGGAAATTGTTTATATTCTGTAATTAAACAGGTGGCATTGTACTTATATATTTTGTAAGTAACTATTATCTGTAATTTGCATTCTTGTGTGTTTTGAGAACAAGTGGTTGTTCAATTAGTTTTAAATATTAAAAAGTCCTTAGTTTCCATCCCTCATCCTGGGATGAGGCAGACGGGAGGTGAGAATGTGGGTAGCGCCAGAGCGAGAGTCAGTAGTTGATACGGGACCAGGAGAGTAACATGTGGGAGATAAGTCTGTACATTCATTTTATGCCATAGTTTATTTTGTTATATTTAGTGATATGACAATACTTTCGTTTGTTGTATAAGTTACTTGACCATCTGTGTTTTTATATTATACTGTCTTGAATATATATCTATATAATATTTTGGTATCTATTCTTCAGTCCTAAAGGAAGAGTTTTATTTATGTGCTCATTACTTATCAAGGGGTTATACTGGTGACGCGCTTTAGAGAGCAGCAGTGGTATCCCTAGACGTAATTAAAGTTTGGCTGCTGTAGGGTCACGAGCCGTAATGAACGATAGGTAACAAAGAGTTATGGGGGCCTGTCTGGGAGATGTTGTTCCCACTTAACCTTAATTATGCTAATCTAACCTTGCCTTCCTAGGTACCAGTGTGTTAAGTGTCTGTGTGTTTCTTAAGAACTATTCCATGTGCCAAGCAAGCCTTCCTGTGTGTCAAGTAACAACGTTTCACGATTTTGAGGTAAGTCATCCTATATATTTTGTTTGTGCAGTGAGGCCAAGCGAATTTTCAGTGTGGTGACAATTTTACAGTGAAGTGTAGTGCAGTGCCATTGTTTTTAATTATTGTTGTGAATCAAGTGCCAAGTGTTAGTAACGATGGAGGAGAAAGTTGCAGCGTTGGTGGCTCACCCAGACTTTGAAGGGATTAAGAGCCTTAAAAAGACTGAGTTAATACAAATGGCAAATCATTTGGATTTGACCGCCAACAATAGAATGGTTAAAGCCCAAATATTGAAAGTCATTGTGACACATTTTGTTGAGAATGGAGAGTTAGATGAAGAAATTCTAGAAGAGTTAAGAGAGGAGTCGAGTGATCAGATGACGTTAAAGCGTCTTGAGTTAGAAGCTCGCCAATTAGAGCTTGAAGCTCAAAAAGAACAGAAAATATTAGAGGCTGAAGCTCGTCAAAGAGAATTTGAAGCTCAAAAGGAACAGAAACAATTAGAGCTTGAAGCTCAAAAAGAACAGAGAATATTAGAACTTGAAGCTCAAAAAGAACAGCAAATATTAGAGGCTGAAGCTCAGCAAAGGGAGCTTGAGACTAGACGTTTAGAAATTGAGGCACAGTTGCAAATAGAAGCCACAAAAAGGCAACAATTAGAGATTCAACAACAAATGGCTGACACTAACTTCAGGCTTGAAACACAGCGTATGGCAGCTGGGCATGGTAATACTAGTAATGTTTCAATAAATAGTGATAATAATCCCATCAGGACGCATAAGTATATAGAGTTACCAAAGTTCAATGAGGAGGATCCTGAGGTTTTCTTTGCACATTTTTATAAAATTGCCATCAGTATGAACTGGCCAAGGGATCAGTGGGTAGCCATTATGCAGTCTCAATTTAAGGGGCGTAGTCAGGAGGTTTTTACATCCCTACCTGACGCTCATAGCTTTGATTATGAATTTGTAAAGAAAAGCATCTTAAATGCTTATCAGTTAAATCCAGAGGCACACAGGCAAAAGTTTAGAAATCTAAGGAGGACAAGTGATCAGACAATAGCAGATTTTACTCGTCAGAAGACGAATTTTTGTAACAAATGGTTAAAGTCACTTTCAGTCACTGATTTGATGCTCTAAAGAATCTTCTTATAATGGAAGAAGTATTGTCATGTCTCCCAGACCAGTTGTCTACTTTTATGGCAGAACAAAAGAATGTAACAGACATTTATGAGCTGTCAAAGCTCGCGGATGAGCATGAGTTGTTGACTAAGGCCCAGTTTACGGCCACTTCACCTAAGTCTAGTCGTAGAGTAAATTATAATGCTCACCGAACTCCTTATCAGAATCCATCCCGTCCTAGTACTCCAGTTACTCCCATGAGCTCTTCTCTTACAAAACCTAATCCTGCTACTTCCTTGTCAGGAATGTCAAATAATAATAAGGTTATATCTAAACCTACAGTTGGTTCTACCAGTGTGTCCACTGTAAGGTCCTGTTCCCATTGTAAGAGAAAAGGCCATGGAATTCATTCATGTTTTATATTGCACCCTGAGTTACGACCAACTGGTCTCATTTATTGCAGAGGTGTGCAAAATAAACTTACTAATAAACATGTAACTGTAAAATCCAATTGGGTGAAACAGTATTCACCAAATATGTCTTCAGGTGAAGTTTTGTGTATTAATGGGAAGTGGAAGCCAGTAGTTATTCTTCGTGATACAGGTGCTTCCCAAACCATAATTTCATCCAGTATTCTTTCTGATGTTGAAAAGAGAGATACTGGAAAGTTTGTTGTTTTCAGAGTGTTGCAGGATGTAAAACTGTACCTCTAATAGACATTAATTTCAGATCCACCATTACACCACGTTTATGCACTGTGGGTGTTAGTACACAGTTGCCCATCCCAGGTGTGGATGTTATATTGGGTAATGATGTGGCCATAAATCATGTTGTGGGTGAGATTGATCCCCGTTTGTGTAAACAGCCAGTTGCAGACCATGTTTATTCTGCCTGTGCTGAAGTTAGTTCTATGAATGACCAACCTGTTGTAGAAGATGGTTTTGTCCATTCTACCTGTGCTGATGTCAGTACTAATATAAATCCAGTTGTCAGTTCTGATGTTGTTACTCAAGCATTTGTTCCAGTAACCAGTACCCCTTCAGTGGAGAAGTGGGATGTGGTTGTTCCAGATTCCTGTGTGGCCGATTTAGTTGTTGAGAGTAAGCCTGATACTATGACTCTGCTTTATTCCAATAAATTGGGAAAGGATGTCCATGTACCATTGTCTTGCCCGCTCACTACGAACGTTGTGCCAGGAGTTGAGAGAAACTTAAAAGCCACGACTCTGTATTCCAACCAAGTGAATGGTTTAGGACAAGATGTCGGGTTGGCAGAAGTATTCCCGCTCACTCCAAGTTTAGAATCAGTTGTCGAGAGTAAGTCTGTTGTAGAGGCCCCGCCTCACCCTAGTCAAGGTGATATAATAGGGGAGGAGGTCAAACTACCTGTTACTTGCCCGCTCGTTTCAGATTCCCTTCATTTAAGTGCTTTGAGTAGAACTGACCCTAAGATTTCAGAGAGAAGCAAGGAGACAGTCTGTACTGTAGATCCAGTTTTGGAGAGTGTGGGAAAGCAGCCAGAGGATCAGCTTCTGTTGAGTAGATGGAGACCCATTGAGCCTCCCTCTTCAGTTGTCTGTGAGGATGTGACCCAGCTTGGTAGTGATATTGTTGATTGTGAGCAGACAATACTCCAAGCAGCTCCAGAAGTCATGGGAGGAAATTTTGGTAAAATCATTAAGAGTGGTAAAGTAGCATTTGGATCTAAGTTGCAGAGTTGTGATTCTTATTCTATGTGGAGTAAGTATTTCTCATTGTGTACATTGAGTCAGAGTGTGTGTAGGATGTTGAAATCTACTTTTATTCTGCAGGAGCCATTTTCTTGTGAAGTAATGGACTGTGGGACATCTTTGACAAGCCTTGTGGTGGAGCAGAGAGAGTTTACTCAAGTAGGTTGTGCATCCAGTTCTGAGGAGGTGGTGAGTTATGCTAGAGCAGTGTCTCTATATTCAGATCCAGTTAATTTTGATGCACGAGTGATAAAAGTGTATGTTCCACTCAAGTGTGGTGTTGATTTTCAGAGTCCTATTGTGGGTGAAGGATTAAATCATACTGGGGAGCAGATGTTTGAGGCTCCAGGTGTGTATTTCAAGTTGGAGGATAAGGTTATCCTACCTAGTGTTAATCATTGTGAAGGGTTACAGATTATCCTTGGGCGTTTCCCAGGTAATCTGCTGTTCATCTTCAAGATGTTAAGACCCTTAAACCTCTTGGTTGATTGGTTGTCATCAGACGTAAATCACTTGGGAAGTGATGGTGAGGGTTGTAAAGTTTTCGGCATGTTTTATTTAGTCTTTTGGAAGACTAGACGGTTGATGAAAGTGTGTGTTGTGTTCAAGTTCACCATCAGGGGGTGTGAACTTGTTTTCGGAGTTATGATTGAGATATGGTGCCTAGGCATATGCCTGTTTTCTTTCACTGATCGTTATGACAGAGTTATGAGGCAATTGATTTCTGTGTTCCTTATGGATCATCTGAGTCAGTTCGATCAGGTAGTCTTTGCACTTATCTTGGGTTGTATTTCTTGGTTTGAAGGTCAAAGGTTTGCTATGTCGGTGTCTTGTGTTTTGGAAGGTTCTATGAAGGAGAAAATCTTATGCATAATTGTGAGGTTTAATGCTAATTTCTCTAATTTTAGTATCCATTGGGCGAGAGTATGTGTTCCACAGAGGATCAAGAGTGATGAAGAGCAGATGTCTGTGTCAGAGCATACCCAGGAGAAGTCCCAAATCTACTCAACATCCAGTCAGCTTCAATTAAGCAGTTCAGCTCCAGAAAAAGGGAGTAATGGAAAATGGAGTCTGTCTTGGAAAAATTCACCATGTGGAAAAGGAATCACATGGAGAAATGAAACTGATCTTGGAGAAATAGTAGAAACATATGAAAAGCAAAATTGCCATGATAACTGTGTGAAAGCAGCTACCTTTATTGACAATTCTATTCATGCTAATAATGATAATGTTGTAGATAGGAGTGTGAAATATGATCTGAAACAAAGTGAAATAAATGAGATAGTACCTTGGAGAGATAAATTTGCATACTCCAGTGACACATTTGTAGAACATAGTCATAAGACTGACATTTCTGAGTTTCCTATAAGACTATATTTGGAGTGTTTTCCTATTTGTCCAGAAATGTGTTCTTATTACTTATACATGTTTGGTGTAATTAATACCATAAATCTCAAGTGTCATACATTTTACTTTGAAAAAATGCCATTGATCTTCAATCTATTGCATTTTTTTTCTTGGAGGTGGAAGTGTTACGTACTCCTAGCAGAATACGTATATAAATTTGAAATAGCATTTTTGTTTCCATTATATCATTGCCTGTATATGTACACACATTGTGTTTTGTAAATTGTCGTATGGAGTGGCAGCGTTAGTGGAGACAGGAGCGGGGTTGCGTTGCACACGTCTAGTACCTGTTCAATACGGGAAAGCTGGACCTGTTCAGTTGAGAGTTCCAGATGTCACTTTTATTTAGTTAGGAAGTTGTTTATATTCTGTAATTAAACAGGTGGCATTGTACTTATATATTTTGTAAGTAACTATTATCTGTAATTTGCATTCTTGTGTGTTTTGAGAACAAGTGGTTGTTCAATTAGTTTTAAATATTAAAAAGTCCTTAGTTTCCATCCCTCATCCTGGGATGAGGCAGACGGGAGGTGAGAATGTGGGTAGCGCCAGAGCGAGAGTCAGTAGCTGATACGGGACCAGGAGAGTAACATGTGGGAGATAAGTCTGTACATTCATTTTATGCCATAGTTTATTTTGTTATATTTAGTGATATGACAATACTTTCGTTTGTTGTATAAGTTACTTGACCATCTGTGTTTTTATATTATACTGTCTTGAATATATATCTATATAATATTTTGGTATCTATTCTTCAGTCCTAAAGGAAGAGTTTTATTTATGTGCTCATTACTTATCAAGGGGTTATACTGGTGACGCGCTTTAGAGAGCAGCAGTGGTATCCCTAGACGTAATTAAAGTTTGGCTGCTGTAGGGTCACGAGCCGTAACGAACGATAGGTAACAACCTCCACCACTACACATACAGGCCTCCACCACCACACATACAGGCCTCCAACACCACACATACAGACCTCCACCACCACACATACAGACCTCCACCACCACACATACAGACCTCCACTACCACACATACAGACCTCCACAACCACACATACAGACCTCCACCACCACACATACAGACCTCCACCACCACACATACAGACCTCCACCACTACACATACAGGCCTCCACCACCACACATACAGACCTCCACCACCACACATACAGGCCTCCACCACCACACATACAGACCTCCACCACCACACATACAGACCTCCACCACCACACATACAGACCTCCACTACCACACATACAGACCTCCACCACCACACATACAGACCTCCACCACCACACATACAGACCTCCACCACCACACATACAGACCTCCACCACTACACATACAGGCCTCCACCACCACACATACAGGCCTCCACCACCACACATACAGACCTCAACCACCACACATACAGACCTCCACCACACATACAGACCTCCACCACCACACATACAGGCCTCCACCACCACACATACAGACCTCCACCACACATACAGACCTCCACCACCACACATACAGACCTCCACCACACATACAGACCTCCACCACCACACATACAGGCCTCCACCACCACACATACAGACCTCCACCACACATACAGACCTCCACCACCACACATACAGACCTCCACCACCACACAAACAGACCACCACCACCACACATACAGACCACCACCACCACACATACAGACCCACCACCACACATACAGACCTCCACCACCACACATACAGGCCTCCACCACCACACATACAGTCCACCACCACCACACATACAGACCCACCACCACCACACATACAGGCCTCCACCACCACACATACAGCCCTCCACCACCACACAAACAGACCACCACCACCACACATACAGACCTCCACCACCACACATACAGACCCACCACCACACATACAGACCTCCACCACCACACATACAGACCTCCACCACCACACATACAGCCCTCCACCACCACACATACAGCCCCACCACCACCACACATACAGCCCTCCACCACCACACATACAGCCCCACCACCACCACACATACAGGCCTCCACCACCACACATACAGACCTCCACCACCACACATACAGACCTCCACCACCACACATACAGACCTCCACCACCACACATACAGACCACCACCACCACACATACAGACCCACCACCACACATACAGACCTCCACCACCACACATACAGACCTCCACCACCACCCATACAGACCTCCACCACCACACATACAGACCACCACCACCACACATACAGACCCACCACCACACATACAGACCTCCACCACCACACATACAGACCTCCACCACCACACATACAGACCACCACCACCACACATACAGACCCACCACCACACATACAGACCTCCACCACCACACATACAGACCTCCACCACCACACATACAGACCCACCACCACACATACAGACCACCACCACCACACATACAGACCACCACCACCCCACATACAGACCCACCACCACACATACAGACCCACCACCACACATACAGACCTCCACCACCACACATACAGACCTCCACCACCACACATACAGACCACCACCACCACACATACAGACCCACCACCACACATACAGACCACCACCACCCCACATACAGACCCACCACCACACATACAGACCTCCACCACCACACATACAGACCTCCACCACCACACATACAGACCTCCACCACCACACATACAGACCACCACCACCACACATACAGACCTCCACCACCACACAAACAGACCACCACCACCACACATACAGACCACCACCACCACACATACAGACCCACCACCACACATACAGACCTCCACCACCACACATACAGACCTCCACCACCACACATACAGACCACCACCACCACACATACAGACCACCACCACCACACATACAGACCTCCACCACCATACATACAGACCTCCACCACCACACATACAGACCTCCACCACCACACATACAGACCTCCACCACCACACATACAGACCTCCACCACCACACATACAGACCTCCACCACCACACATACAGACCTCCACCACCACACATACAGACCTCCACCACCACACATACAGACCTCCACTACCACACATACATACCTCCACCACCACACATACAGGCCTCCACCACACATACAGACCTCCACCACCACACATACAGACCTCCACCACCACACATACAGACCTCCACTACCACACATACAGACATTCACTCTAACACCTGTCTCGACACTCATTCTAACGCCTGCCTCGACACTCATGCTAACACCTGCCTCGACACTCATCCTAACACCTGCCTCGACACTCATCCTAACACCTGCCTCGACACTCATCCTAACACCTGCCTCGACACTCATCCTAACACCTGCCTCGACACTCATCCTAACACCTGCCTCGACACTCATCCTAACACCTGCCTCGACACTCATCCTAACACCTGCCTCGACACTCATCCTAACACCTGCCTCGACACTCATTCTAACACCTGCCTCGACACTCATCCTAACACCTGCCTCGACACTCATCCTAACACCTGCCTCGACACTCATCCTAACACCTGCCTCGACACTCATCCTAACACCTGCCTCGACACTCTTCCTAACACCTGCCTCCACACTCATCCTAACACCTGCCTCGACACTCATCCTAACACCTGCCTCGACACTCATCCTAACACCTGCCTCGACACTCATCCTGCCTCGACACTCATCCTAACACCTGTCTCGACACTCATCCTAACACCTGCATCGACACTCATCCTAACACTTACCTCGACACTCATCCTAACACCTGCCTCGACACTCATCCTAACACCTGCCTCGACACTCATCCTAACACCTGCCTCCACACTCATCCTAACACCTGCCCCGACATTAAACTTATTGGAATAAACTCTCAACCCCCTCTCGATTCAAAATTTATGTTTCCTATAAGCATATAGGAGACTCATCCAAAACTCACACGCCCTAAACTCACTCACCCTAAACTCACTCACCTTAAACTCACTCACCTTATGTCGGAAAATCCGACACCATTTTATATCATACAGACAATAGCTGTATTGTATAAACAAGTTAACCATAGAAAACGTAACTTGTAGTGGAATTACCGTCTAAAGAAAACGGGATATCATCACCACATACTATTATAATTCACCACCTATTATGGTGGGAATTATTCTTAAATACATTAGTCTTTGGACTTTACCATCATAAACCATCTCATATAAATTAACTTAATTATCAATATTAAAGTAGAGTAAATGTGACCCTTCTATCACTTTCTGAAATCTGGACAATGTAAGCCAGGCGTCAGAGTGAGGAAGGAGGGTAGCCATTGTTGTGTCACATCCGAGACGCGTGGAGCAAATTCGGCTCCTATCATATCTGGACAATGTCGGCCAGGCGTCAATAGTATGGAGTGTTAGATGCAGCCATTGTTGAGACTAGACCAGAGGCTCACACGGGAGCAAATTCGGCTCCTGTTAATTTACTTGGACGTAGTGTTATGGAAACCAGAAGTGTACCATTATCAACACGCTGTCTACAAATCAAGTTAAGTGTTCTTTCCGAAACCCATTATCTATCATTAGTGGCCATTAATGTCATTATATAGGGTGGACCGGTTAGAGCACGTGGAAGCCTCAAACTAAAGGTAATTAAGCCAGGTCTTCAATGTTCCATGTAGAGTATTTTCTCTGATATAGCTTGTCATATATAGGTTTCTGGCTTCACAGCTAGCGCACTTTTGACAGGTCAAGACGAGGAAGCAAGATTTTGTGCACCAGTTACTGGGTGATGGAAGCTACCTCAAAGAGGATAATTTGGTGTCTACACCCTAGTTATACCTGGTGGACTAGCCTGCTGTACTATAAGATAAGGAACCTCTTCAATGTATGTAGTTAATTCTGTAGTTTGATTGGCTGCATATATAATAAACTAATAAACCCCCCCTAATGTGTAGAGGATCGATTTGTGAGATTATGAGATTATTGCAGAAATACACTCCACTTATCATTATACAAATTGCTATCGAAGTATATAAATTAACGTAAATATAAATTCATATAAATTAAATAAATATAAATCTCACAGGTCGGTTCCCACACCTTAAACTCACTCACCTTAAACTCACTCACCTTAAACTCACTCACCCTTGTCACATGAATCCCCATCATAGCAGTGGAACTGCCTTTTCCCTTCACCTTCAATGCCTCTGCACTGGAAGTATACATCTACACCAGCCCAGATATGTCATCAGTCCTGCCACCTCTCCATACCCCCCAGGGCCTGGCACGGCCTGGTACGGCCTGGCACGGCCTGATACGGCCTGGTACAGCCTGTTACGGCCTGTCACGGCCTGGTACAGCCTGGTACAGCCTGGCACGGCCTGGTACAGCCTGGTACAGCCTGGCACGGCCTGGTACGGCCTGATACAGCCTGGTACAGCCTGGCACGGCCTGGTACGGCCTGGTACAGCCTGGCACGGCCTGGTACAGCATGGCACGGCCTGGTACAGCCTGGCACGGCCTCGTACAACCTGGCACGGCCTGGTACGGCCTGCTACAGCCTGGCACAGCCTGGCACAGCCTGACACAGCCTGGCACGGCCTGGTACAGCCTGGCACAGCCTGGCACGGCCTGGTACAGCCTGGCACAGCCTGGCACGGCCTGGCACAGCCTGGCACGGCCTGGTACGGCCTGGTACGGCCTGGCACAGCCTGGCACAGCCTGGTACAGCCTGGCACAGCCTGGTACAGCCTGGCACAGCCTGGCACGGCATGGTACAGCCTGGCACAGCCTGGCACAGCCTGGCACGGCCTGGTACAGCCTGGCACAGCCTGGCACGGCCTGGTACAGCCTGGCACAGCCTGGCATGGCCTGGTACAGGGTGGTACAGCCTGGCACAGACTGGCACAGCCTGGTACAGCCTGGTACGGCCTGGTACAGCCTGGCACGGCCTGGTACAGCCTGGCACGGCCTGGCACGGCCTGGTACAGCCTAGCATGGCCGGGTACAGCCTGGCACAGCCTGGTACGGCCTGGTGCAACCTGGCACGGCCTGGTACAGCCTGGTACAGCCTGGCACGGCCTGGTACAGCCTGGCACAGCCTGGCACGGCCTGGCACAGCCTGGCACGGCCTGGCACAGCCTGGCACGGCCTGGTACAGCCTGGTACAGCCTGGTACAGCCTGGCACAGCCTGGCACGGCCTGGTACAGCCTGGTACGGCCTGGCACAGCCTGGCACGGCCTGGTACAGCCTGGTACGGCCTGGCACAGCCTGGCACGGCCTGGTACAGCCTGATACGGCCTGGTACGGCCTGGTACAGCCTAGCACGGCCTGGTACAGCCTGGCACGGCCTGGTACAGCCTGGTACGGCCTGGTACGGCCTGGCACGGCCTGGTACAGCCTGGTACGGCCTGGTACGGACTGGCACAGCCTGGCACGGCCTGGTACAGCCTGGCAAGGCCTGGCACAGCCTGGCACGGCCTGGTACGGCCTGGTACGGCCTGGTACAGCCTGGCACGGCCTGGTACAGCCTGGCACGGCCTGGTACAGCCTGGCACGGCCTGGTACGGCCTGGTACGGCCTGGTACAGCCTGGTACGGCCTGGTACAGCCTGGCACGGCCTGGTACAGCCTGGTACAGCCTGGCACGGCCTGGTACGGCCTGGTACAGCGTGGTACGGCCTGGCACGGCCTGGTACGGCCTGGTACAGTCTGGCACGGCCTGGTACAGCCTGGAACGGCCTGGTACAGCCTGGTACGGCCTGGCACGGCCTGGTACGGCCTGGTACAGCCTGGCACGGCCTGGTACAGCCTGGCACGGCCTGGTACAGCCTGGTACGGCCTGGTACGGCCTGGTACAGCCTGGTACGGCCTGGCACAGCCTGGCACGGCCTGGTACAGCCTGGCACGTCCTGGTACGGCCTGGTACAGCCTGGCTCGGACTGGTACAGCCTGGCACGGCCTGGTACGGCCTGGTACGGCCTGGTACAGCCTGGTACGGCCTGGCACAGCCTGGTACACCCTGGCACGGCCTGGTACAGCCTGGCACGGCCTGGTACGGCCTGGCACGGCCTGGTACAGCCTGGCATAGCCTGGCACGGCCTGGTACAGCCTGGCACGGCCTGGTACAGCCTGGCACGGCCTGGTACAGCCTGGTACAGCCTGGCACGGCCTGGTACGGCCTGGTACAGCCTGGTACAGCCTGGCACGGCCTGGTACGGCCTGGTACAGCCTGGCACGGCCTGGTACAGCCTGGCACGGCCTGGTACAGCCTGGCACAGCCTGGCACGGCCTCGTACAGCCTGGCACGGCCTGGTACGGCCTGCTACAGCCTGGCACAGCCTGGCACAGCCTGACACAGCCTGGCACGGCCTGGTACAGCCTGGCACAGCCTGGCACGGCCTGGTACAGCCTGGCACAGCCTGGCACGGCCTGGCACAGCCTGGCACGGCCTGGTACGGCCTGGTACGGCCTGGCACAGCCTGGCACAGCCTGGCACAGCCTGGTACAGCCTGGCACAGCCTGGCACAGCCTGGCACAGCCTGGCACAGCCTGGCACGGCATCGTACAGCCTGGCACAGCCTGGCACAGCCTGGCACGGCCTGGTACAGCCTGGCACAGCCTGGCACGGCCTGGTACAGCCTGGCACAGCCTGGCACGGCCTGGTACAGGGTGGTACAGCCTGGCACAGCCTGGCACAGCCTGGTACAGCCTGGTACGGCCTGGTACAGCCTGGCACGGCCTGGTACAGCCTGGCACGGCCTGGCACAGCCTGGTACAGCCTGGCACGGCCGGGTACAGCCTGGCACAGCCTGGTACGGCCTGGTGCAACCTGGTACGGCCTGGTACAGCCTGGTACAGCCTGGCACGGCCTGGAACGGCCTGGTACAGCCTGGCACAGCCTGGCACGGCCTGGTACAGCCTGGCACAGCCTGGCACGGCCTGGCACAGCCTGGCACGGCCTGGCACAGCCTGGCACGGCCTGGTACAGCCTGGTACAGCCTGGTACAGCCTGGCACAGCCTGGCACGGCCTGGTACAGCCTGGTACGGCCTGGCACAGCCTGGCACGGCCTGGTACAGCCTGGTACGGCCTGGCACGGCCTGGTACGGCCTGGTACAGCCTAGCACGGCCTGGTACAGCCTGGCACGGCCTGGTACAGCCTGGTACGGCCTGGTACGGCCTGGCACGGCCTGGTACAGCCTGGTACGGCCTGGTACGGACTGGCACAGCCAGGCACGGCCTGGTACAGCCTGGCAAGGCCTGGCACAGCCTGGCACGGCCTGGCACAGCCTGGTACGGCCTGGTACAGCCTGGCACGGCCTGGTACAGCCTGGCACGGCCTGGTACAGCCTGGCACGGCCTGGTACGGCCTGGTACGGCCTGGTACAGCCTGGTACGGCCTGGTACAGCCTGGCACGGCCTGGTACAGCCTGGTACAGCCTGGCACGGCCTGGTACGGCCTGGTACAGCCTGGTACGGCCTGGCACGGCCTGGTACGGCCTGGTACAGCCTGGCACGGCCTGGTACAGCCTGGCACGGCCTGGTACAGCCTGACACGGCCTGGTACGGCCTGGCACGGCCTGGTACGGCCTGGTACAGCCTGGCACGGCCTGGTACAGCCTGGCACGGCCTGGTACAGCCTGGTACGGCCTGGTACAGCCTGGTACGGCCTGGCACAGCCTGGCACGGCCTGGTACAGCCTGGCACGGCCTGGTACGGCCTGGTACAGCCTGGCTCGGACTGGTACAGCCTGGCACGGCCTGGTACGGCCTGGTACGGCCTGGTACAGCCTGGTACGGCCTGGCACGGCCTGGTACAGCCTGGCACGGCCTGATACAGCCTGGCACGGCCTGGTACGGCCTGGCACGGCTTGGTACAGCCTGGCATAGCCTGGCACGGCCTGGTACAGCCTGGCACGGCCTGGTACAGCCTGGCACGGCCTGGTACAGCCTGGCACGGCCTGGTACAGCCTGGCACAGGCTGGCACGGCCTGGTACAGCCTGGCACGGCCTGGTACAGCCTGGCACGGCCTGGTACGGCCTGGTACAGCATGGCACAGCCTGGTACAGCCTGGCACGGCCTGGTACAGCCTGGCCCGGCCTGGTACAGCCTGGCCCGGCCTAGTACGGCCTGGCACGGCCTGGTACAGCCTGGCACGGCCTGGTACAGCCTGGCACAGCCTGGTACAGCCTGGCACGGCCTGGTACAGCCTGGCACGGCCTGGTACAGCCTGGCACGGCCTGGCACGGCCTGGCACGGCCTAGCACGGCCTGGCACAGCCTGGCACGTCCTGGCACAGCCTGGCACGGCCTGGTACGGCCTGGCACGGCCTGGTACGGCCTGGTACAGCCTGGCACGGCCTGGTACGGCCTGGTACAGCGTGGCACGGCCTGGTACAGCCTGGCACGGCCTGGTACGGCCTGGCACGGCCTGGTACAGCCTGGAACGGCCTGGTACAGCCTGGCACGGCCTGGTACGGCCTGGCACGGCCTGGTACGGCCTGGCACGGCCTGGTACGGCCTGGCACGGCCTGGTACAGCCTGGTACAGCCTGGCACGGCCTGGTACAGCCTGGCACGGCCTGGTACAGCCTGGCACGGCCTGGTACAGCCTGGTACGGCCTGGTACAGCCTGGCACGGCCTGGTACAGCCTGGTACTGCCTGGTACGGCCTAGTATAGCCTGGTACGGCCTGGTACAGCCTGGCACGGCCTGGTACAGCCTGGCACGGCCTGGTACAGACTGGCACGGCCTGGTACACCCTGGCACGGCCTGGCACGGCCTGGTACGGCCTGGTACAGCCTGGTACGGCCTGGCACGGCCTGGTACAGCCTGGCACGGCCTGGTACAGCCTGACACGGCCTGGTACGGCCTGGCACGGCCTGGTACGGCCTGGTACAGCCTGACACGGCCTGGTACAGCCTGACACGGCCTGGTACAGCCTGGTACGGCCTGGTACGGCCAGGTACAGCCTGGTACGGCCTGGCACAGCCTGGCACGGCCTGGTACAGCCTGGCACGGCCTGGTACGGCCTGGTACAGCCTGGCTCGGCCTGGTACAGCCTGGCACGGCCTGGTACGGCCTGGTACAGCCTGGTACAGCCTGGTACGGCCTGGCACGGCCTGGTAAAGCCTGGCACGGCCTGGTACAGCCTGGCACGGCCTGGTACGGCCTGGCACGGCCTGGTACAGCCTGGCATAGCCTGGCACGGCCTGGTACAGTCTGGTACGGCCTGGTACAGCCTGGCACGGCCTGGTACAGCCTGGCACGGCCTGGTACAGCCTGGCACAGGCTGGCACGGCCTGGTACAGCCTGGCACGGCCTGGTACAGCCTGGCACGGCCTGGTACGGCCTGGTACAGCATGGCACAGCCTGGTACAGCCTGGCACGGCCTGGTACAGCCTGGCCCGGCCTGGTACAGCCTGGCCCGGCCTAGTACGGCCTGGCACGGCCTGGTACAGCCTGGCACGGCCTGGTACAGCCTGGCACAGCCTGGTACAGCCTGGCACGGCCTGGTACAGCCTGGCACGGCCTGGTACAGCCTGGCACGGCCTGGCACGGCCTGGCACGGCCTAGCACGGCCTGGCACGGCCTGGCACAGCCTGGCACGGCCTGGCACAGCCTGGCACGGCCTGGTACAGTCTGGTACGGCCTGGTACAGCCTGGCACGGCCTGGTACAGCCTGGCACGGCCTGGTACAGCCTGGCACAGGCTGGCACGGCCTGGTACAGCCTGGCACGGCCTGGTACAGCCTGGCACGGCCTGGTACGGCCTGGTACAGCATGGCACAGCCTGGTACAGCCTGGCACGGCCTGGTACAGCCTGGCCCGGCCTGGTACAGCCTGGCCCGGCCTAGTACGGCCTGGCACGGCCTGGTACAGCCTGGCACGGCCTGGTACAGCCTGGCACAGCCTGGTACAGCCTGGCACGGCCTGGTACAGCCTGGCACGGCCTGGTACAGCCTGGCACGGCCTGGCACGGCCTGGCACGGCCTAGCACGGCCTGGCACGGCCTGGCACAGCCTGGCACGGCCTGGCACAGCCTGGCACGGCCTGGTACGGCCTGGCACGGCCTGGTACGGCCTGGTACAGCCTGGCACGGCCTGGTACGGCCTGGTACAGCGTGGCACGGCCTGGTACAGCCTGGCACGGCCTGGTACGGCCTGGCACGGCCTGGTACAGCCTGGAACGGCCTGGTACAGCCTGGCACGGCCTGGTACGGCCTGGCACGGCCTGGTACGGCCTGGCACGGCCTGGTACGGCCTGGCACGGCCTGGTACAGCCTGGTACAGCCTGGCACGGCCTGGTACAGCCTGGCACGGCCTGGTACAGCCTGGCACGGCCTGGTACAGCCTGGTACGGCCTGGTACAGCCTGGCACGGCCTGGTACAGCCTGGTACTGCCTGGTACGGCCTAGTATAGCCTGGTACGGCCTGGTACAGCCTGGCACGGCCTGGTACAGCCTGGCACGGCCTGGTACAGACTGGCACGGCCTGGTACACCCTGGCACGGCCTGGCACGGCCTGGTACGGCCTGGTACAGCCTGGTACGGCCTGGCACGGCCTGGTACAGCCTGGCACGGCCTGGTACAGCCTGACACGGCCTGGTACGGCCTGGCACGGCCTGGTACGGCCTGGTACAGCCTGACACGGCCTGGTACAGCCTGACACGGCCTGGTACAGCCTGGTACGGCCTGGTACGGCCAGGTACAGCCTGGTACGGCCTGGCACAGCCTGGCACGGCCTGGTACAGCCTGGCACGGCCTGGTACGGCCTGGTACAGCCTGGCTCGGCCTGGTACAGCCTGGCACGGCCTGGTACGGCCTGGTACAGCCTGGTACAGCCTGGTACGGCCTGGCACGGCCTGGTAAAGCCTGGCACGGCCTGGTACAGCCTGGCACGGCCTGGTACGGCCTGGCACGGCCTGGTACAGCCTGGCATAGCCTGGCACGGCCTGGTACAGTCTGGTACGGCCTGGTACAGCCTGGCACGGCCTGGTACAGCCTGGCACGGCCTGGTACAGCCTGGCACAGGCTGGCACGGCCTGGTACAGCCTGGCACGGCCTGGTACAGCCTGGCACGGCCTGGTACGGCCTGGTACAGCATGGCACAGCCTGGTACAGCCTGGCACGGCCTGGTACAGCCTGGCCCGGCCTGGTACAGCCTGGCCCGGCCTAGTACGGCCTGGCACGGCCTGGTACAGCCTGGCACGACCTGGTACAGCCTGGCACAGCCTGGTACAGCCTGGCACGGCCTGGTACAGCCTGGCACGGCCTGGTACAGCCTGGCACGGCCTGGCACGGCCTGGCACGGCCTAGCACGGCCTGGCACGGCCTGGCACAGCCTGGCACGGCCTGGCACAGCCTGGCACGGCCTGGTACAGTCTGGTACGGCCTGGTACAGCCTGGCACGGCCTGGTACAGCCTGGCACGGCCTGGTACAGCCTGGCACAGGCTGGCACGGCCTGGTACAGCCTGGCACGGCCTGGTACAGCCTGGCACGGCCTGGTACGGCCTGGTACAGCATGGCACAGCCTGGTACAGCCTGGCACGGCCTGGAACAGCCTGGCCCGGCCTGGTACAGCCTGGCCCGGCCTAGTACGGCCTGGCACGGCCTGGTACAGCCTGGCACGGCCTGGTACAGCCTGGCACAGCCTGGTACAGCCTGGCACGGCCTGGTACAGCCTGGCACGGCCTGGTACAGCCTGGCACGGCCTGGCACGGCCTGGCACGGCCTAGCACGGCCTGGCACGGCCTGGCACAGCCTGGCACGGCCTGGCACAGCCTGGCACGGCCTGGTACGGCCTGGCACGGCCTGGTACGGCCTGGTACAGCCTGGCACGGCCTGGTACGGCCTGGTACAGCGTGGCACGGCCTGGTACAGCCTGGCACGGCCTGGTACGGCCTGGCACGGCCTGGTACAGCCTGGAACGGCCTGGTACAGCCTGGCACGGCCTGGTACGGCCTGGCACGGCCTGGTACGGCCTGGCACGGCCTGGTACGGCCTGGCACGGCCTGGTACAGCCTGGTACAGCCTGGCACGGCCTGGTACAGCCTGGCACGGCCTGGTACAGCCTGGCACGGCCTGGTACAGCCTGGTACGGCCTGGTACAGCCTGGCACGGCCTGGTACAGCCTGGTACTGCCTGGTACGGCCTGGTACAGCCTGGTACGGCCTGGTACAGCCTGGCACGGCCTGGTACAGCCTGGCACGGCCTGGTACAGACTGGGACGGCCTGGTACACCCTGGCACGGCCTGGCACGGCCTGGTACAGCCTGGCACGGCCTGGCACGGCCTGGTACGGCCTGGTACAGCATGGCACAGCCTGGTACAGCCTGGCACGGCCTGGTACAGCCTGGCCCGGCCTGGTACAGCCTGGCCCGGCCTAGTACGGCCTGGCACGGCCTGGTACGGCCTGGCACGGCCTGGTACAGCCTGGCACGGCCTGGTACAGCCTGGCACGGCCTGGTACAGCCTGGCACGGCCTGGTACAGCCTGGCACGGCCTAGCACGGCCTGGCACGGCCTGGCACAGCCTGGCACGGCCTGGCACAGCCTGGCACGGCCTGGTACGGCCTGGCACGGCCTGGTACGGCCTGGTACAGCCTGGCACGGCCTGGTACGGCCTGGTACAGCGTGGCACGGCCTGGTACAGCCTGGCACGGCCTGGTACGGCCTGGCACGGCCTGGTACAGCCTGGCACGGCCTGGTACAGCCTGGCACGGCGTGGTACGGCCTGGCACGGCCTGGTACGGCCTGGCACGGCCTGGTATGGCCTGGTACGGCCTGGCACGGCCTGGTACAGCCTGGTACAGCCTGGCACGGCCTGGTACAGCCTGGCACGGCCTGGTACAGCCTGGCACGGCCTGGTACAGCCTGGTACGGCCTGGTACAGCCTGGCACGGCCTGGTACAGCCTGGTACAGCCTGGTACGGCCTGGTACAGCCTGGTACGGCCTGGTACAGCCTGGCACGGCCTGGTACAGCCTGGCACGGCCTGGTACAGACTGGCACGGCCTGGTACACCCTGGCACGGCCTGGCACGGCCTGGTACAGCCTGGCACGGCCTGGCACGGCCTGGTACGGCCTGGTACGGCCTGGTACAGCCTGGCTCGGCCTGGCACAGCCTGGCACGGCCTGGTACAGCCTGGCACGGCCTGGTACGGCCTGGCACGGCCTGGTACAGCCTGGTACGGCCTGGCACGGCCTGGTACAGCCTGGCACGGCCTGGCACGGCCTGGTACGGCCTGGCACGGCCTGGTACAGCCTGGCACGGCCTGGTACAGCCTGGCACGGCCTGGCACAGCCTGGTACAGCCTGGCACGGCCTGGCACAGCCTGGTACAGCCTGGCACGGCCTGGTACAGCCTGGTACAGCCTGGCACGGCCTGGCACAGCCTGGTACAGCCTGGCACAGCCTGGTACAGCCTTGTACAGCCTGGTACAGCCTGGCACGGCCTGGCAAAGCCTGGTACAGCCTGGTACAGCCTGGTACGGCCTGGTACGGCCTGGTACGGCCTGGCACGGCCTGGTACAGCCTGGCATAGCCTGGCACGGCCTGGTACAGCCCGGCACGGCCTGGTACAGCCTGGCACGGCCTGGTACAGCCTGGCACGGCCTGGTACAGCCTGGCACAGGCTGGCCTCGGCCTGGTACAGCCTGGCACGGCCTGGTAAAGCCTGGCACGGCCTGGTACGGCCTGGTACAGCATGGCACAGCCTGGTACAGCCTGGCACGGCCTGGTACAGCCTGGCCCGGCCTGGTACAGCCTGGCCCGGCCTAGTACGGCCTGGCACGGCCTGGTACGGCCTGGCACGGCCTGGTACAGCCTGGCACGGCCTGGTACAGCCTGGCACGGCCTGGTACAGCCTGGCACGGCCTGGTACAGCCTGGCACGGCCTAGCACGGCCTGGCACGGCCTGGCACAGCCTGGCACGGCCTGGCACAGCCTGGCACGGCCTGGTACGGCCTGGCACGGCCTGGTACGGCCTGGTACAGCCTGGCACGGCCTGGTACGGCCTGGTACAGCGTGGCACGGCCTGGTACAGCCTGGCACGGCCTGGTACAGCCTGGCACGGCCTGGTACAGCCTGGCACGGCCTGGTACAGCCTGGCACGGCCTGGTACGGCCTGTCATGGCCTGGTACGGCCTGGCACGGCCTGGTATGGCCTGGTACGGCCTGGCACGGCCTGGTACAGCCTGGTACAGCCTGGCACGGCCTTGTACAGCCTGGCACGGCCTGGTACAGCCTGGCACGGCCTGGTACAGCCTGGTACGGCCTGGTACAGCCTGGCACGGCCTGGTACAGCCTGGTACAGCCTGGTACGGCCTGGTACAGCCTGGTACGGCCTGGTACAGCCTGGCACGGCCTGGTACAGCCTGGCACGGCCTGGTACAGACTGGCACGGCCTGGTACACCCTGGCACGGCCTGGCACGGCCTGGTACAGCCTGGCACGGCCTGGCACGGCCTGGTATGGCCTGGTACGGCCTGGTACAGCCTGGCACGGCCTGGCACAGCCTGGCACGGCCTGGTACAGCCTGGCACGGCCTGGTACGGCCTGGCACGGCCTGGTACGGCCTGGTACGGCCTGGCACGGCCTGGTACAGCCTGGCACGGCCTGGCACGGCCTGGTACGGCCTGGCACGGCCTGGTACAGCCTGGCACGGCCTGGTACTGCCTGGCACGGCCTGGCACAGCCTGGTACAGCCTGGCACGGCCTGGCACAGCCTGGTACAGCCTGGCACGGCCTGGTACAGCCTGGTACAGCCTGGCACGGCCTGGCACAGCCTGGTACAGCCTGGCACAGCCTGGTACAGCCTGGTACAGCCTGGTACAGCCTGGCACGGCCTGGCAAAGCCTGGTACAGCCTGGTACAGCCTGGCACGGCCTGGTACAGCCTGGTACAGCCTGGCACGGCCTGGTACAGCCTGGTACAGCCTGGCACGGCCTGGTACAGCCTGGCACGGCCTGGTACAGCCTGGCACGGCCTGGTACAGCCTGGCACGGCCTGGTATTGCCTGGCACGGCCTGGTACGGCCTGGTACGGCCTGGTACGGCCTGGTACAGCCTGGCACAGCCTGGTACAGCCTGGCACAGCCTGGCACAGCCTGGTACGGCCTGGCACGGCCTGGTACAGCCTGGTACAGCCTGGCACAGCCTGGTACGTCCTGGTACGGCCTGGTACAGCCTGGTACAGCCTGGCACGGCCTGGTACGGCCTGGTACAACCTGGCACAGCCTGGCACGGCCTGGTACAGCCTGGCACGGCCTGGTACAGCCTGGCACAGCCTGGCACAGCCTGGTACAGCCTGGCACGGCCTGGTACAGCCTGGTACAGCCTGGTACAGCCTGGCACGGCCTGGCACAGCCTGGTACAGCCTGGCACGGCCTGGTACAGCCTGGTACAGCCTGGCACGGCCTGGTACAGCCTGGTACAGCCTGGCACAGCCTGGTACAGCCTGGTACAGCCTGGTACAGCCTGGCACGGCCTGGCAAAGCCTGGTACAGCCTGGTACAGCCTGGCACGGCCTGGTACACCCTGGTACAGCCTGGCACGGCCTGGTACAGCCTGGTACAGCCTGGCACGGCCTGGTACAGCCTGGCACGGCCTGGTACAGCCTGGCACGGCCTGGTACAGCCTGGCACGGCCTGGTACAGCCTGGCACAGCCTGGCACAGCCTGGTACGGCCTGGCACGGCCTGGTACAGCCTGGCACAGCCTGGTACGTCCTGGTACGGCCTGGTACAGCCTGGTACAGCCTGGCACGGCCTGGTACGGCCTGGTACAGCCTGGCACAGCCTGGCACGGCCTGGTACAGCCTGGCACGGCCTGGTACAGCCTGGCACAGCCTGGCACAGCCTGGTACAGCCTGGCACGGCCTGGTACAGCCTGGCACAGCCTGATACGGCCTGGCACAGCCTGGTACGGCCTGGTACAGCCTGGTACAGCCTGGCACAGCCTGGTACGGCCTAGTACAGCCTGGTACAGCCTGGCACGGCCTGGTACGGCCTGGTACAGCCTGGTACAGCCTGGCACGGCCTGGTACGGCCTGGTACAGCCTGGTACAGCCTGGCACGGCCTGGTACAGCCTGGTACGGCCTGGCACGGCCTGGCACGGCCTGGTACAGCCTGGCACAGCCTGGTACGGCCTGGTACAGCCTGGTACGGCCTGGTACAGCCTGGTACAGCCTGGTACAGCCTGGTACGGCCTGGTACGGCGTGGCACGGCCTGGTACAGCCTGGTACGGCCTGGTACGGCTTGGTACAGCCTGGTACAGCCTGGTACGGCCTGGTACGGCCTGGCACGGCCTGGTACGGCCTGGTACAGCCTGGTACGGCCTGGCACGGCCTGGTACGGCCTGGCACGGCCTGGTACAGCCTGGCACGGCCTGGTACAGCCTGGCACGGCCTGGTACAGCCTGGCACGGCCTGGCACAGCCTGGTACAGCCTGGCACGGCCTGGTACAGCCTGGTACAGCCTGGCACGGCCTGGCACAGCCTGGTACAGCCTGGCACAGCCTGGTACAGCCTGGTACAGCCTGGTACAGCCTGGCACGGCCTGGCAAAGCCTGGTACAGCCTGGTCCATCCTGGCACGGCCTGGTACAGCCTGGCACGGCCTGGTACAGCCTGGTACAGCCTGGCACGGCCTGGTACAGCCTGGCACGGCCTGGTACAGCCTGGCACGGCCTGGTACAGCCTGGCACGGCCTGGTACAGCCTGGCACGGCCTGGTACGGCCTGGTACGGCCTGGTACGGCCTGGTACAGCCTGGCACAGCCTGGTACAGATTGGCACAGCCTGGCACAGCCTGGTACGGCCTGGCACGGCCTGGTACAGCCTGGCACAGCCTGGTACGGCCTGGTACAGCCTGGTACAGCCTGGCACGGCCTGGTACGGCCTGGTACAGCCTGGCACAGCCTGGCACGGCCTGGTACAGCCTGGCACGGCCTGGTACAGCCTGGCACAGCCTGGCACAGCCTTTTACAGCCTGGCACGGCCTGGTACAGCCTGGCACAGCCTGGTACGGCCTGGCACAGCCTGGTACGGCCTGGTACAGCCTGGTACAGCCTGGCACAGCCTGGTACGGCCTAGTACAGCCTGGTACAGCCTGGCACGGCCTGGTACGTCCTGGTACAGCCTGGTACAGCCTGGCACGGCCTGGTACGGCCTGGTACAGCCTGGTACAGCCTGGCACGGCCTGGTACAGCCTGGTACGGCCTGGCACGGCCTGGCACGGCCTGGCACGGCCTGGTACAGCCTGGCACAGCCTGGTACGGCCTGGTACAGCCTGGTACGGCCTGGTACAGCCTGGTACAGCCTGGTACAGCCTGGTACGGCCTGGTACGCCCTGGCACAGCCTGGTACAGCCTGGTACGGCCTGGTACGGCTTGGTACAGCCTGGTACAGCCTGGTACGGCCTGGTACGGCCTGGCACGGCCTGGTACGGCCTGGTACAGCCTGGTACGGCCTGGTACGGCCTGGTACGGCCTGGCACGGCCTGGCACGACTCAGAGGCAAGCCCGGTGCCTCTGCTAACCGGTAGTTTGCCCCCACAAACAAGCAGTTAGCCGCCTTCAAGTGACAGTGGTGCAGCTCAACACAAAGGCACCACCAGCCACAACGAGCAGTGTGCTAGTTGACCAGAGGTCCACCTCGCGTTGACACTGAAGGAGTCCTCACCGCTGGACTATATAAAGGGCGCCGCCTCCCTGGAGAGCTATCTACGGGCTCACCATAGCCCGTGCTACTTGGAACGTGTTCCGAGTAGCTGAATCTATAACAACTACAACAACCATGGAGAGCCAGTCTCTCCCTTAGTGCTCTAGGATCACCTTTGTGTCTCTCACCCGTCGTCCGCCTTCAGCCAACGTCGTGTGATTGATGCCATGGTGGTATGGTGACTGATGCCATGGTGGTATGGT
>NW_027189135.1:3774394-3803678 GCF_040958095.1 Procambarus clarkii
AGTGATGCATGGTGGTATGGTGACTGATGCCATGGTGGTATGGTGAGTGATGCCATGGTGGTATGGTGAGTGATGCCATGGTGGTATGGTGAGTGATGCCATGGTGGTATGTGAGTGATGCCATGGTGGTATGGTGAGTGATGCCATGGTGGTATGGTGAGTGATGCATGGTGGTATGGTGAGTGATGCCATGGTGGTATGGTGATGATGCCATGGTGGTATGGTGACTGATGCCATGGTGGTATGGTGACTGATGCCATGGTGGTATGGTGAGTGATGCCATGGTGGTATGGTGACTGATGCCATGGTGGTATGGTGAGTGATGCCATGGTGGGTATGGTGACTGATGCCATGGTGGTATGGTGAGTGATGCCATGGTGTATGGTGAGTGATGCCATGGTGGTATGGTGACTTATGCCATGGTGGTATGGTGACTGATGCCATGGTGGTATGGTGACTGATGCCCATGGTGGTATGTGTGAGTGATGCCATGGTGGTATGGTGAGTGATGCCATGGTGGTATGGTGACTGATGCCATGGTGGTATGGTGACTGATGCCATGGTGGTATGGTGACTGATGCCATGGTGGTATGGTGACTGATGCATGGTGGTATGGTGACTGATGCCATGGTGGTATGGTGACTGATGCCATGGTGTATGGTGAGTGATGCCATGGTGGTATGGTGAGTGATGCCATGGTGGTATGGTGAGTGATGCCATGGTGGTATGGTGACTGATGCCATGGTGGTAATGGTGAGTGATGCCATGGTGGTATGGTGACTGATGCCATGGTGGTATGGTGAGTGATGCCATGGTGGTATGGTGAGTGATGCCATGGTGGTATGGTGACTGATGCCATGGTGGTATGGTGAGTGATGCCATGGTGGTATGGTGAGTGATGCCATGGTGGTATGGTGACTGAGTGCCATGGTGGTATGGTGAGTGATGCCATGGTGGTATGGTGACTGATGCCATGGTGGTATGGTGACTGATGCCATGGTGGTATGGTGAGTGATGCCATGGTGGTATGGTGAGTGATGCCATGTGGTATGGGTGACTGATGCCATGGTGGTATGGTGAGTGATGCCATGGTGGTATGGCGAGTGGTGCCATGGTGGTATGGTGAGTGATGCCATGGTGGTATGGTGAGTGATGCCATGGTGGTATGGTGACTGATGCCATGGTGGTATGGTGAGTGATGCCATGGTGGTATGGTGAGTGATGCCATTGTGGTATGGTGAGTGATGCCATGGTGGTATGGTGAGTGATGCCATGGTGGTATGGTGAGTGATGCCATGGTGGTATGGTGACTGATGCCATGGTGGTATGGTGGAGTGATGCCATGGTGGTATGGTGACTGATGCCATGGTGGTATGGTGACTGATGCCATGGTGGTATGGTGAGTGATGCCATGGTGGTATGGTGACTGATGCCATGGTGGTATGGTGAATGATGCCATGGTGGTATGGTGACTGATGCCATGGTGGTATGGTGAGTGATGCCATGGTGGTATGGTGACTGATGCCATGGTGGTATGGTGAGTGATGCCATGGTGGTATGGTGAGTGATGCCATGGTGGTATGGTGAGTGATGCCATGGTGGTATGGTGAGTGATGCCATGGTGGTATGGTGAGTGATGCCATGGTGGTATGGTGAGTGATGCCATGGTGGTATGGTGAGTGATGCCATGGTGGTATGGTGAGTGATGCCATGGTGGTATGGTGAGTGATGCCATGGTGGTATGGTGAGTGATGCCATGGTGGTATGGTGAGTGATGCCATGGTGGTATGGTGAGTGATGCCATGGTGGTATGGTGAGTGATGCCATGGTGGTATGGTGAGTGATGCCATGGTGGTATGGTGAGTGATGCCATGGTGGTATGGTGAGTGATGCCATGGTGGTATGGTGAGTGATGCCATGGTGGTATGGTGAGTGATGCCATGGTGGTATGGTGAGTGATGCCATGGTGGTATGGTGAGTGATGCCATGGTGGTATGGTGACTGATGCCATGGTGGTATGGTGAGTGATGCCATGGTGGTGTGGTGACTGATGCCATGGTGGTATGGTGAGTGATGCCATGGTGGTATGGTGAGTGATGCCATGGTGGTATGGTGAGTGATGCCATGGTGGTATGGTGAGTGATGCCATGGTGGTATGGTGAGTGATGCCATGGTGGTATGGTGAGTGATGCCATGGTGGTATGGTGAGTGATGCCATGGTGGTATGGTGAGTGATGCCATGGTGGTATGGTAGCTGTCTTCAGCACACCAGTATATCTTTATGCTTCTCTTCATTGCTTATACTGTAGTATATTTTTACATTTAAGATCATATTAACTTGTTCACTTTTGCATTACATGAGAGCCAAGTATTTTCAGGGGCATTTATGTTCATTAATATTTCAGTAAATTGTTGAATTATTTGATTTTTATTTGTTTCCACCTGTGACTTACACACTGCTGGCCAATAGCAGCATTTTGTTTATTATGTGCGGGAGAGCCATACCATCTTGGTTCAGTATAGCTGCGATACCACAACCCGTCACACCCTAGACTCTCACACCCTAAACTCTCACACCCTAAACTCACACACTCTAAACTCTCACGCCCTAAACTCTCACACCCTAAACTCTCACACCCTAAACTCACACACTCAAACTCTCACGCCCTTGACTCTCACACCCTAAACTCTCACACCCTAAACTCACACACTCTAAACTCTCACGCCCTAAACTCTCACACCCTAAACTCTCACGCCCTAAACTCTCACGCCCTAAACTCTCACACCCTAAACTCTCACACCCTAAACTCACACACCCTAAACTCTCACGCCCTAAACTCTCACACCCTAAACTCTCACACCCTAAACTCACACACCCTAAACTCACACACCCTAAACTCTCATACCCTAAACTCTCACGCCCTAAACTCTCACACCCTAAACTCACACACCCTAAACTCTCACGCCCTAAACTCTCACACCCTAAACTCTCACACCTTAAACTCTCACACCCTAAACTCACACACCCTAAACTCTCACACCCTAAACTCTCACACCCTAAACTCTCACGCCCTAAACTCTCACACCCTAAACTCTCACACCCTAAACTCTCACGCCCTAAACTCTCACACCCTAAACTCTCACACCCTAAACTCTCACACCCTAAACTCACACACCCTAAACTCTCACACCCTAAACTCTCACACCCTAAACTCTCACGCCCTAAACTCTCACACCCTAAACTCACACACCCTAAACTCTCACGCCCTAAATTCTCACACCCTAAACTCTCACACCCTAAACTCTCACACCCTAAACTCTCACACCTTAAACTCACACACCCTAAACTCTCACACCCTAAACTCTCACACCCTAAACTCTCACACCCTAAACTCTCACACCCTAAACTCTCACGCCCTAAACTCTCACGCCCTAAACTCTCACGCCCTAAACTCTCACACCCTAAACTCTCACACCCTAAACTCTCACGCCCTAAACTCTCACACCCTAAACTCTCACGCCCTAAACTCTCACGCCCTAAACTCTCACACCCTAAACTCTCACGCCCTAAACTCTCACACCCTAAACTCACACACCCTAAACTCTCACACCCTAAACTCTCACACCCTAAACTCTCACGCCCTAAACTCTCACACCCTAAACTCACACACCCTAAACTCATTAATTTTCCTGTAATTTATTCCATAAATCAACAATCCTCTTCCCAAACAGGTATTTATCAAGGTATTTTCTGCCTCAAAACTTAGCCAATTTGTAATTATTTTTTCGTATTCTATTTTGTGTTGAAATATTTCACGTCTGAATTGATATATTTAACGTTAAGCAAAGTGAATGTGAATAAACAGGAGGGAGAAGAGGCGCTATAGAGTCATTGTAAATGATAACGGTAAGGTGGGGCCGAGGAGCTAAGCCTCGACAATACCAGCACAACTATAGGTAAACTGTATACTATAGATGTTTACCTATAGTAAAATCCTCTCACTGTCCTCCACCACCACATTTCACTAATATATTTTGGTAAGACGAGAGAGAGAGAGAGAGAGAGAGAGAGAGAGAGAGAGAGAGAGAGAGAGAGAGAGAGAGAGAGAGAGAGAGAGAGAGAGAGAGAGAAAGAGAGAGAGAGAGAGAGAGAGAGAGAGAGAAAGAGAGAGAGAGAGAGAGAGAGAGAGAGAGAGAGAGAGAGAGAGAGAGAGAGAGAGAGAGAGAGAGAGAGAGAGAGAGAGAGAGAGAGAGGCAGAGACAGTAGATAGATGGATGGATAGATAGCTGGATAGGTAGATGAATAGATGGATGGATAGAATGGATACATTGATAAATTGACAGATGGATAGATGGATGGGTGGATAGATAAATGGATAGATAGATAAATGTATGGATATATGGATAATAAGATGATTAGATGTATGGAGATATGAACAGATAGATTTAAAAATTGATAAGCTGTTGGATAGATAGACTTACAGATAGACTTACAGATAGATGGAGAAAAAGATAAATAGCAAGATGGATATGAAGATGTATATATTGATAGATGGGGATAGATGAATATATCTATAGATGGATAGATAAAGATAAATGGATGGATAGATAGATGGGATAGATTGTAGATAGAGAGACCCGGACAACGCCGGGTGAGCTCATCTAACACAGTACGCGACACACACACACACACACACACACACACACACACACACACACACACACACACACACACACACACACACACACACACACACACACACACACACACTGATGAACCAAGTCATATTGAAATGCATGGAGGCTGAAGAGAGATTTATTCCAACAATAAAGGAAAAAAGCAGGAGGGAATATAATAACCCATGGTTTAATAGACAGTGTCAGGAAGCAAAGGTGAGAAGCAGGAGGGAGTGGAGGAAGTACAGAAGACAAAGGACAGAGGACAACAGGATTAGATGTAACAGAGCTAGGAACGATTACATTAACATAAGGCGAGTGTCGGAAAGAAATTATGAGAATGATATTGCAGTCAAAGCGAAAAAGCAACCTAAATTACTACATAGCCATATAAGAAGGAAGATGTCGGTAAATGACCAAGTGACAAGACTGAGGAAAACAGAAGGGGCATATACAGAAAGCGACAAGGAAATCTGCGAGGTACTGAATGCAAAATTCCATGGAGTGTTCACAACCGAGCCTGAGCAACTCCCATTGTTAGAAGCGATTACCCTAGATGAAAGACTATCAGATATAGAGGTGACAGCAGGGGAGGTAATGAAACAGTTGACAACACTGGATGCAAATAAAGCTGTTGGACCAGACAAAGTATCACCGTGGATACTTAAAGAGGCAGCGCACGCTCTCAGCGTGCCTCTGGCAATGATCTTTAATGAGTCAGTTATGTCGGGAGAACTGCCCAGTTGCTGGAAGGAGGCAAATGTCGTACCGATTTTCAAGAAAGGTGATAGGGAGGAGGCACTTAACTACAGACCCGTATCACTGACAAGCATCCCCTGCAAAATACTTGAAAGAATAATTAGGCTAAGACTTGTTGAGCACCTGGAGAGCATTGGGTTTGTAAACAAGCACCAACATGGGTTCTGGACAGGGAAATCATGCCTAACAAACCTTTTAGAATTCTATGATAAAGTAACAAGGATAAGGCAGGACAGAGAAGGCTGGACAGACTGCATATTTCTTGACTGCCAAAGGCCTTTGATACAGTACCGCACATGAGACTGCTATACAAACTTGAGAGGCAGGCAGGAGTAAGCGGAAAGGCCCTAGTATGGGTGAAGAACTACCTAACAGGAAGGAGCCAGAGGGTAATGGTAAGGGGCGAGAAGTCGGACTGGCGAACAGTAACAAGTGGAGTACCTCAAGGATCGGTGCTGGGACCAATCCTCTTTCTAATTTACGTAAATGATATGTTTACAGGAGTGGAATCATACATGTCAATGTTTGCGGATGACGCAAAATTAATGAGAAGAGTTGTGACAGACGAGGATTGTAGGATCCTCCAAGAGGACTTAAACAGGTTGCAGAGATGGTCAGGGAAATGACTACTGGAGTTTAACACCAGTAAATGTAAAGTTATGGAAATGGGATCAGGTGACAGGAGACCAAAGGGACAGTACACAATGAAGGGGAACAGCCTACCTGTAACGATTCGAGAAAGAGACCTGGGAGTGGATGTGACACCTAATCTAACTCCTGAGGCACATATAAATAGGATAACGACAGCAGCGTACTCTACACTGGCGAAAATTAGAACTTCATTCAGAAACCTAAATGAGGAGGCTTTTAGGGCGCTTTACACTGCCTACGTGAGACCTGTCTTAGAGTATGCCGCGCCATCATGGAGCCCCCACCTGAAGAAACACATAAGGAAACTGGAGAAGGTTCAGAGGTTTGCGACGAGGCTTGTCCCAGAGTTACGAGGGATGGGATATGAAGAGCGTCTGAAGGAACTGAACCTTACGATACTAGAGAAAAGAAGGGAGAGAGGAGATATGATAGGGACATATATAAATACTCTCTCTCTCTCTCACACCTGGCACCTCCTCTCTCTCTCTCTCACACCTGGCACCTCCTCTCTCTCTCTCTCTCACGCCTGGCACCTCTCTCTCTCACACACCTGGCACTTCCTCTCTCTCTCTCTCACACCTGGCGCCTCCTCTCTCTCTCACACACCTGGCACCTCCTCTCTCTCTCTCTCACACACACCTGGCACCTCCTCTCTCTCTCTCTCACTCACCTGGCACCTCCTCTCTCTCTCTCTCTCTCTCTCTCTCTCTCTCTCTCTCTCTCTCTCTCTCTCTCTCTCTCTCTCTCTCTCTCTCTCTCTCTCTCTCACACACCTGGCACCTCCTCTCTCTCTCACACCTGGCACCTCCTCTCTCTCTCACACCTGGCACCTCCTCTCTCTCTCTCTCACACACCTGGCACCTCCTCTCTCTCTCTCTCTCTCTCTCTCTCTCTCTCTCTCTCTCTCTCTCTCTCTCTCTCTCTCTCTCTCTCTCTCTCTCTCTCACGCCTGGCACCTCTCTCTCTCTCACACACCTGGCACCTCCTCTCTCTCTCACACACCTGGCACCTCCTCTCTCTCTCTCACACACCTGGCACCTCCTCTCTCTCTCACACACACCTGGCACCTCCTCTCTCTCTCTCACACACACCTGGCACCTCCTCTCTCTCTCCCTCACGCCTGGCACCTCTCTCTCTCTCTCACACACCTGGCACCTCCTCTCTCTCTCTCTCTCACACCTGGCACCTCCTCTCTCTCTCTCACACACCTGGCACCTCCTCTCTCTCTCTCTCTCTCTCTCCCCTCTCTCTCTCTCTCTCTCTCTCTCTCTCTCTCTCTCTCTCTCTCTCTCTCTCTCTCTCTCTCTCTCTCTCTCTCTCTCTCTCTCTCTCTCTCACACCTGGCACCTCCTCTCTCTCTCTCTCACACACCTGGCACCTCCTCTCTCTCTCTCACACACACCTGACACCTCCTCTCTCTCTCTCTCACACCTGGCACCTCCTCTCTCTCTCTCTCTCTCACACCTGGCACCACCTCTCTCTCTCTCTCACACCTAGCACCTCCTCTCTCTCTCTCTCTCACACCTGGCACCTCCTCTCTCTCTCTCTCTCACACCTGGCACCTCCTCTCTCTCTCTCTCACGCCTGGCACCTCTCTCTCTCTCACACACCTGGCACCTCCTCTCTCTCTCTCTCACACCTGGCACCTCCTCTCTCTCTCTCACACACCTGGCACCTCTCTCTCTCTCTCTCACACCTGGCACCTCCTCTCTCTCACTCACACACCTGGCACCTCTCTCTCTCTCTCTCACACCTGGCACCTCCTCTCTCTCTCTCTCTCTCTCTCTCTCTCTCTCTCACACACCTGGCACCTCCTCTCTCTCTCTCTCACACCTGGCACCTCCTCTCTCTCTCTCTCTCACGCCTGGCACCTCTCTCTCTCACACACCTGGCACCTCCTCTCTCTCTCTCTCACACCTGGCGCCTCCTCTCTCTCTCACACACCTGGCACCTCCTCTCTCTCTCTCTCTCACACACACCTGGCACCTCCTCTCTCTCTCTCTCACACACCTGGCACCTCCTCTCTCTCTCTCTCTCTCTCTCTCTCTCTCTCTCTCTCTCTCTCTCTCTCTCTCTCTCTCTCTCTCTCTCTCTCTCTCACTTGGCACCTCCTCTCTCTCTCTCTCTCTCTCTCTCTCTCTCTCTCTCTCTCTCTCTCTCTCTCTCTCTCTCTCTCTCTCTCTCTCTCTCTCACCTGGCACCTCCTCTCTCTCTCTCTCTCTCTCTCTCTCTCTCTCTCTCTCTCTCTCTCTCTCTCTCTCTCTCTCTCTCTCTCTCTCTCTCTCTCTCTCTCTCTCTCTCTCACACACCTGGCACCTCCTCTCTCTCTCTCTCTCTCTCTCTCTCTCTCTCTCTCTCTCTCTCTCTCTCTCTCTCTCTCTCTCTCTCTCTCTCTCTCTCTCTCTCTCTCTCTCTCTCACACCTGGCACCTCCTCTCTCTCTCTCTCTCACACACCTGGCACCTCCTCTCTCTCTCTCTCACACACACCTGGCACCTCCTCTCTCTCTCTCTCTCACACCTGGCACCTCCTCTCTCTCTCTCTCTCTCTCTCTCTCTCTCTCTCTCTCTCTCTCTCTCTCTCTCTCTCTCTCTCTCTCTCTCTCTCTCTCACACACCTGGCACCTCCTCTCTCTCTCACACCTGGCACCTCCTCTCTCTCTCACACCTGGCACCTCCTCTCTCTCACACCTGGCACCTCCTCTCTCTCTCACACCTGACAACTCCTCTCTCTCTCTCTCACACCTGACACCACCTCTCTCTCTCTCACACCTGGTGGTGTAGGGTCAGCAGCAGGTGGTGTAGGGTCAGCAGCAGGTGGTGTAGGGTCAGCAGCAGCAGGTGGTGTAGGGTCAGCAGCAGCAGGTAGTGTAGGGTCAGCAGCAGGTGGTGTAGGGTCAGCAGCAGCAGGTGGTGTAGGGTCAGCAGCAGGTGGTGTAGGGTCAGCAGCAGCAGGTGGTGTAGGGTCAGCAGCAGGTGGTGTGGGGTCAGCAGCAGCTGGTGTAGGGTCAGCAGCAGCTGGTGTAGGGTCAGCAGCAGGTGGTGTAGGGTCAGCAGCAGGTGGTGTAGGGTCAGCAGCAGGTGGTGTGGGGTCAGCAGCAGCTGGTGTAGGGTCAGCAGCAGGTGGTGTAGGGTCAGCAGCAGCAGGTGGTGTAGGGTCAGCAGCAGGTGGTGTAGTGGGAGGAACAGTGAGAGACAGCGGGTCTACAAGTGTGGCAGTGTTTACAGTAATGTCAGGGTCAGGAACTGAGGTGGAAGCTGAGGCGGAGGTGGGGAAGACTTCATCAGGCACGGTAATGGTCTGGAGACCGTCAGCCTCGTACAGGAGGTTCACAGTCCTCACAAATTCACAGTAATTGGAGCCAGTAATTTTACTCACTAAACATGTAATATCATATGTAGTGTTAAGGTCGGTGGCAGTATCTGGCAACTGCCGTGGCGAAACCTTGGTCGACGATTGGCTGGAGTCTGGTGGTGATGAAGGCTGGGTCGGTGATTGGTTGACTGGCTGGCTGTCGGACTGCATGCTGGGTCCCCATTGGCTGGGACGCTGGTGGGCGGCTCCTCCTCCCGGGAGCTCCGAGAAAATGGCGGCTTGCAAGTAAATAATAAATAAATAAATAAATTTTTATTCTGGAAAAGTGCATACATAGTTGATTTACAAAGCTAATGTTGTATTTATAGATAGAGCAAATACATACAATACCTAAAGCCACTAATACACATAGCGTTACAGGCAAGTTGAACGGTGAGGGAGCTCGACGAGCCTCAGAAGCCCCTCCAAACTTTCCTCTTTTCGCCCTCCTGGGCTAAGGTATGCTGAACTCTGTAGTTACTATATGAGTACTGGAACACTTGATGATATATTGGACTTGTACCCAAGATTGACCATGTAATATATCAATCATACAATGTATATATATGATGTAACTATATAACCTGAGCTTGTAAAAGCACCTTCATCACCTTCAGTGATTAAGTGCTTAATTGCACACTAGTTTCTTTATCAGCTACCTCACCCTGTCAGGGTAAATGAGACAGATGTATGTGAATGCATGTGTGTGTGTGCATATATGTATGTATATGTGTGTGTGTATGTGTATGTATATGTATGGGTATAAAGCATATATGGAAGCTGATCAGAATTACATTTCACCTTTGTGAATGTACATTAATGACACTATGTAAAAGACACATCTAACACATTATGTAGGACATACGTAAATCTGGGTATCTATGTATTTACGCATGTAGGTTAGCTTAGCATTTTAAAAGCCCTGAATCACCTTCTGTGGTTGAGTGTTCAATAAACCCTTGAACTATATGTTTAACACATCTCTAACCCTGTCCATGGAGGACAAAAAAAAATGTATATATGCTGGTTAGCATTGTAAATGTGTGGCCACGTCTGTGGTAGAAAATAATAATAATAAAAAAATAATAATAAAAAAAAGCTCCTCCAGCTCTCGCAAGCTTCTTAATGTCATCATTGTGCACAGGACACAGATGAGATATGGCAATATGGTCATCACCTACACAACGGGTGACGCGACACTGTTTATTGTGGTGGTCCTGGCCACTAACTCTACACTTATTCACACTTTGAGGGCACTTCCTGGTCACGTGAGAGTACTGGTAGCACTTGTAGCACTGGCTTACCTCGTAATAACCTTCCATGTGTACTGAAGCAGGTGGTGTGTTGACGCCTAAGACCTAAATCCTGTGGTGGTGGCGGCGGCCAGGTCCGCTGCGGCAGCTGTAGTGAAGGTCACTTTCAAGGTGGAGCGAGTGTCGTTGGTGGTGGTGGTGATCTTGGCCGAGACAGCTGTCATGTTGACGTTTTCAGAGTTGATGTTGTCCAGGATGACGTCCACCTCGTGCTCGGTGATCCCCGAGCTGACTCTCCTGGCCAAGATGGTCCGTTCATAGTGTACAGACGTGGCGGCAGGTGTGAACAGGCGTTCAGGGTCGTCTTCAGAGGAGCCAGAGAGGACGACACCCTCGTCGTCCTGCTGGATATCGTCGGGTACGGTGTTGGTCGCGGCGGTGAGTATTTCCTCTCGTCCGAATGCGTGGTTCTCTAGGAACCTTAACTCTGAAGGTCATGGTACAGTGTGGCTAGTACCCGCGAGGACCCAGGAGCCGAGGCGAAGCGAAAATGTCCAAAGAGCTGGCAAACAGGGATGGAAGAGGCACGCGAAGGATTTAGGAAAACATGAACGAGGATTAGGAGGTTGGGCAAAGAGGGGGGAGGACAGGGTAGTGGCCCAACCACTTTGGCTGTAAGAATGATTATGGAGTGATATCAGTTGATATGTGAATTGATGGCGAGGGAAGACTGTACTCATAGATGATGATTTATTTTTTTGTTATTAATGATTGCTGGGTGCCAGTAGCAGGAAGCTGTAGCTGTTGCACAACAGGAGGAGAGAAGGTGCCATGCGAGGACACAGTTCGTCTTGGTGCCACACCTTAGAGCAGTGTTGTGGTGACTTGCAGATGTGTGGTTGGTAGGGAAGCTTGTAGGTGATGTATACAATGATTTTGTCCTGGTTGGTAGAGGTATTGGTGATTGATGTTGACTTGTTAGTTCATAGTTCGTGCCTGTTAGGTGTATAATGGATCAGGAGGTTCCCATTCCTCCTCACGTAGTAGGTTACTAAGTATCCTGGACCGTGACTGACTCTCTGTTGTAGTGACATCCTCCTTGTACTGTGGGGCTGGTCTCGTGTCTCATAGTTAGTAGTGTTGTATACCGTAAAGGGGTCGTCACCATGTGGTAAGTTGGTGTACTTCATTTTGTATACCTGCTTTACTGAGAGTTTGTGGAGACGTCTATTCAATGGTTCTATCTTTAATTGGATGTGGAGTCTGTCGGTCCGAATTTTCTCAGCAAGTGTCACTCCTGCTACAAATCTGAGTGCTCTATTTAGAGCCCTTTAAAGTTTCAACATATGACTGTTTAGTAAGAGCAAGCGGGATGTATGGGTATTCCAGAATAAGTCGAGTAAGCATTCTGTATAGATGTAGCTTCACATGTTGAGGAGCTTGCCTTAATCGGTGCAGCCGAGCTAGTTGTGCTTTGGCTAAGGCTTTGGCTTGTGCTTTCTTATTGATATACTCAGTGGAATTCAAAAGTCTCGATATTACATAGCTTAGAATTGTGGAGGAGTTCTGTACCTGTATTAATGTGCCACCAATGTTGATGACCCCGAGTGTACTAGCCCAGCTGCCCTCTGAGCACAGTTGAATCTTGTTAGAGTTTGTCACGATTTTCCAGTCTTGTTCCCAACTTGCTGTGGCTGCTAGTTCCTCCTTCGTCTTCCTTATGACTGAATGTTGTTTAGTTCCTTGGCCAGCAGGCATCCACGACACTACATGGATGACATTGTCCGCGAATTGAGTGATAATAGTGTCGTTATAAATAGGGCGTGGCAAATGGTTTACAAAGAGATTGAAGAGGAGTGGGCTGATGCACGATCCCTGAGGAACTCCTGCTGTCGGGATAAAGGCTTCTGCTTCCTTGTTGTTAAACATTGGAATTATTGATCTATGGCTTAGAATTATTTGTACTAGTCTTAGGAGGGTCCAGTTGTGGTGTGGTATGGATTGCAGCTTGAAGAGCAGACCATTATGCCATAGACTGTTAAAGGCCTTGTTGACATCTCTGGTTGCTATTAATGCTGTCTGGTGCTGTTTCCTGATACCGGCGTTCTGCCTCATAAATGATGTTGATGGCATGTTGCGTTGATCTGTGGTTCCTAAAACCAAACTGTTTTTCTGTATACAGATGGTGGTACTCCATGTAGTAGTTAATGCGATTTGACAGTATTTTCTCAAAGCACTTTCCTGTCGACTCCAACAGGGAGATAGGCCTATAGTTTCCAGGGACATGTTTGCTGTTGCATGGCTTCGGGATAAAGATCATTTTGGCAGTTTTAAATACTTGTCGGTAGTGGCCTGAGACGAGGATGGCGTTGAAGACATTGATCAGGGACTGCAGGTAGTTTAGAGGTAGACACTTCAGTTGGTTGACTGTTATTCCTGACAAACCTGGCGCTTTGTTCCTCGTTTTCTTTAATACTTCTATCAGCTCCCGTAAGGTGATGGATCGGGTGGTCAGGGTCGAGGAGTGCGGTGTCCACTAGAGGCCTGCTAGACAGGTTCTCCACGTTTTCAGCAACCCATTGGTTGACTGTACGGTGGTTGTCATTGTTGATTTGGCTGTTGTTTTCTGTAAAGATTCCCTCCCAAACTAATCCCATGAGATTAGCCTGCAGGTGTGCATCTTCCACTCTGGTGGTTATTACCTCGTTGTTGTCATCAATATATGTATAGTTGAGGTGCGACAGTGGCGTCTTTGATGATCCTAGGAGTTGTCTGATCTTTCCCCAGACTCTGGCAGGTTCTCTCTTGTACTGGTTCACTTGGTTGACTAGTGTACCCCAAATATGACTTTTGTGTAGGAGCGTGAGGCCCAAGACTTCACGTCTGAGGGACTGAATGATATGGAGGGATGGCTGGCCTGTGCGTAGGCGCCTCACACATTCTTGTTGGTAATGCCTCATTTTATCCTTGATCTCTCTGGTTGGTTTGTATTGCTGAATTATTCTGGTGTTAGTTAGGTCACAATTGGCCATAGTTGCTTCAGTGATGCGAGTATGTATGGAGGCAATTACTGCGTCAATGTCCTGGACCGGTTGGTTGTCAAGATCAGTGCCAAGGAACTCCATATATGGGCGAAGTCGAACTGTGGTTTAGATTGGGTCTAAATTCTAAAGGGAGATGCTTGGAGGTGGAGAATAACAGGTATGTGATCTGAACCCACATCACTACCTGGGAGTATTCTACTGTGAAAGATATTGCATTCAACATTCGTCAGTATAATATCAGGTTTTCCTTGGTGGTTACCTACACAGGTTTTAAAGTAGGGACCCAAGAAGGTTAAGTTCCTCGCTGTCATGAGTATTATATAATAGTTGATCTTTGATGTCATCACGTCCATTGGTGTCATTGAAAATTGCTGCATGGTGTGCATTAAAGTCCCCTGCAAGGATCGTTGGGGCATTTCTGTTGAGCACCTTGTGAATGGCTCTCGAGGGGATGGAGTGCTGGCCTGGGGGGATGTAGGCAGTTAAAATAGCAAGTGGGCCATGATTCGTGACTATTTCCACAGCTAGGGAGCATATTTCCACAGCTAGGGAGCATATTTCCACAGCTAGGGGCATTTTCTTCTTGGAGGTAGATGTTGGTGAAGAAGCAGCCCAGCTTGATGAGCACCGCAACACCTGTATTCTGCCCAGAGTTCCTTTCAGTGGTCGTGTATCCATAGAGTTTAATGTGTTGGTCTGGGCGTGCAGAAGTGTCGTTTAATAGGATGACTTCAGGGTGATAGTTACATGCTTCCAGCTCTAGTAAATATTTGTTGTTGAAAAAGTGCCTTATGTAAGTGCCTTATGTTAACTTGCATAATTGTAATCCCCATTAGTGTTTGGTGTTTCTGAAGGGGTATGGTGACCTTTCAGGCTGTGTTGCGGCCCTCTCGGGACGCAACGGGGTTCTTGCTCTGATGTTGTTAGAGGAAGATATATTGTATCCGTTCCCAAGCCAGTAGTGGCTATCAAGGGATGAGATCCGTGACGCAAGTAACTTAAAAGGGAGTAGGGAAAGAAAGTTAAGAACTTAATAGTATAATCAACACCATCACCGTTTAAATATATAGAATAAAAGAGTACACAAGGGGGAGGGGTATTAACACTTCACAAGGGGATCATGCGCAAACTAGTCTTCTGCTGAAGACTCTTGATTAAGAAGCTAGGTGCCGAGTCCGCGGTGCTTTCTTCGTGGCCTCAAGACGTGTCCTCTGAGAACGCCGAGCCTACCCTGGCCACAGGTCAGCCAAAACACAGGTCCACTGGGGGCACCGTCGTGGAGGCCGTCAACCACACGTCCAGCAGGCCTGCTGGCAGGTACTGAGCCACCAAGGCTGGTACGGCCACTCCACGAACGATAAAAGGGGTATGCCCTAGACAGGAGTCTCGTGTGATATCACCAATCACCCTCCTGTCCTCAATACCCCAGTGGATTATCGTCTCCAACCGTCGGTCCCGGGTAAATCCTTCCACTGCCACTCCACTGGCAGGCTTAACACACCACAGTGTTCTTCCGGGGGGACGACGTCACAACAGCTGCAGCAAACTTCACAGTATGGAGACTGGCTGCCTCGGGTAGACTGACTCCACCTTCAACACAGTGGTCCCAGGTCGGCTCTGTAAGCAGACACGTCATCAATAACAGGGACACTAAAACACCACACTTACAGGCTCAGATACTAACACCTGACGTATCCAGTCCATAGATGGCGCTGTCGTCGGAGCACCACCTCACCAGAGGTCAGGAGCGGCGGTGTTGAGTGCTGAACCAGACTGGAAACTGGTCCTCGAGGCCAGTACACGCTGTCCTCACTAGGTGTCGTCGTTCGTTTGGCGGGGGTTTCGGGAGCTGACCCACAGATGGCGTGTTTGTCACTGCTCCCGGCTCGGACGCTGAATCCGGGTTCGTAACAGGCTGCTTCTTTTGCTGGCCTTTTTTCTTAGCTGTCTGTACAGGTTTCGTTTCCCTTATCTGGTGTGATTCCCTCTGCCCCTCGCTTGTGCTCTGCTTCCTCCTCCTCTTCTTCCTCCTCTTTTGCTACATCTTCCTCTTCCGTTTCATCATCTCCTTCTTCTTCATCTCCTGAGGCTTGTTCGTCTTCCACTACTTCAGTGGTAGACGTATCTGGCAGCTTTCTCAAAACCCAAATGTCGAGTACACAATGTGTCAACTTTAAGAAAGAGAAAACATGCACTCTCTAGAACATTATATTGTAGAATGTCCCATATTGACTGACTTTCGCCCTCCTGGGCTAAGGTATGCTGAACTGTGTAATTACTATAAGAGTACTGGAACACTTGATGATATATTAGACTTGTACCCAAGATTAACCATGTAATGTATCAATTATGAAATGTACGTGATGTAACTATATAACCTGAGCTTGTAAAAGCACCTTCATCACCTTCAGTGATTAAGTTCTTAATTGCACACTAGTTTCTCTATCAGCTATCTCACTCTGTCAGAGTAAAAGAGACAAATGTATGTGAATGCATGTGTGTGTGTATATATGTATGTATACATGCATGTATATATGTATGTGTACATATATATGTGTGTACTCACCTATTTGTGCTTGCAGGATCGAGCATTGACTCTTGGATCCCGCCTTTCCAGCTATCGGTTGTTTACAGCAATGACTCCTGTCCCATTTCCCTATCATACCTAGTTTTAAAAGTATGAATAGTATTTGCTTCCACAACCTGTTCTCCAAGTGCATTCCATTTTTCCATTACTCTCACGCTAAAAGAAAACTTCCTAACATCTCTGTGACTCATCTGAGTTTCCAGTTTCCACCCATGTCCCCTCGTTCTGTTATTATTACGTGTGAACATTTCATCTATTTCCACTTTGTCAATTCCCCTGTGTATTTTATATGTCCCTATCATATATCCTCTCTCCCTTCTTTTCTCTAGTGTCGTAAGGTTCAGTTCCTTCAGACGCTCTTCATATCCCATCCCTCGTAACTCTGGGACAAGCCTCGTCGCAAACCTCTGAACCTTCTCCAGTTTCTTTATGTGTTTCTTCAGGTGGGGGCTCCATGATGGCGCGGCATACTCTAAGACAGGTCTCACGTAGGCAGTGTAAAGCGCCCTAAAAGCCTCCTCATTTAGGTTTCTGAATGATGTTCTAATTTTCGCCAGTGTAGAGTACGCTGCTGTCGTTATCCTATTTATATGTGCCTCAGGAGTTAGATTAGGTGTCACATCCACTCCCAGGTCTCTTTCTCGAATCGTTACAGGTAGGCTGTTCCCCTTCATTGTGTACTGTCCCTTTGGTCTCCTGTCACCTGATCCCATTTCCATAGCTTTACATTTACTGGTGTTAAACTCCAGTAGCCATTTCCCTGACCATCTCTGCAACCTGTTTAAGTCCTATTGGAGGATCCTACAATCCTCGTCTGTCACAACTCTTCTCATTAATTTTGCGTCAACTGCAAACATTGACATGTATGATTCCACTCCTGTAAACATATCATTTAAGTAAATTAGAAAGAGGATTGGTCCCAGCACCGATCCTTGAGATACTCCACTTGTTACTGTTCGCCAGTCCGACTTCTCGCCCCTTACCATTACCCTCTAGCTATTTCCTGTTAGGTAGTTCTTCACCCATACTAGGGCCTTTCCGCTTACTCCTGCCTGCCTCTCAAGTTTGTAAAGCAGTCTCATGTGCAGTACTGTATCAAAGGCCTTTTGGCAGTCAAGAAATATGCAGTCTGCCCAGCCTTCTCTGTCCTGCCTTATCCTTGTTACTTTATCATAGAATTCTAAAAGGTTTGTTAGGCATGATTTCCCTGTCCAGAACCCATGTTGGTGCTTGTTTACAAACCCAATGCTCTCCAGGTGCTCAACAAGTCTTAGCCTAATTATTCTTTCAAGTATTTTGCAGGGGATGCTTGTCAGTGATACGGGTCTGTAGTTAAGTGCCTCCTCCCTATCACCTTTTTTGAAAATCGGTACGACATTTGCCTCCTTCCAGCAACTGGGCAATTCTCCCGACATAAGTGACTTATTAAAGATCATTGCCAGAGGCACGCTGAGAGCCTGCGCTGCCTCTTTAAGTATCCACGGTGATACTTTGTCTGGTCCAATAGCTTTATTTGCATCCAGTGTTGTCAACTGTTTCATTACCTCCTCTGCTGTCACCTCTATATCTGATAGTCTTTCATCTTGGGTAACCCCTTCCAACAATGGGAGCTGCTCAGGCTCGGTAGTGAACACTCCATGGAATTTTGCATTCAGTACCTCGCAGATTTCCTTGTCGCTTTCTGTATATGCCCCTTCTGTTTTCCTCAGTCTTGTCACTTGGTCATTTACCGACATCTTCCTTCTTATATGGCTATGTAGTAATTTAGGTTGCTTTTTTGCTTTGACTGCAATATCATTCTCATAATTTCTTTCCGACACTCGTCTTATGTTAATGTAATCATTCCTAGCTCTGTTACATCTAATCCTGTTGTCCTCTGTCCTTTGTCTTCTGTACTTCCTCCACTCCCTCCTGCTTCTCACCTTTGCTTCCTGACACTGTCTACTAAACCATGGGTTATTATATTCCCTCCTGCTTTTTTTCTTTATTGTTGGAATAAATCTCTCTTCAGCCTCCTTGCATTTCAATATGACTTAGTTCATCATACCTTGCACTGTTTTTCCTCTAAGTTCTTCCTCCCACTGCACTTCTCCCAGGTAGTTCCTTATCCTTCTGTAGTCCCCTCGTCTGTAATCAAGTCTCCTTTCCCGGACCTCTTGTCCTTTGGTCACAATTTTAAGCTCCATCATGTAGTCAAAGACTAGGACACAATGGTCACTAGCTCCTAGTGGTATTTCATGTTCCAACTGCTCGATGTCTTCTACATTCTGGGTGAAAATGAGATCTAATAGAATGGGCGTATCCCCTCCTCTTTCCCATGGTATCTTCTTTCACATGCTGTGTTAGGAAATTCCTGTCAATAACGTCTACCAGCTTCGCTCCCCAGGTCTCCTCCCCGCCATGGGGAGGAGTTTCCTAGTTTCCCAATCTATCTCTCCGTGATTTAGGTCCCTCATGACCAGCAGCTTCGCTCTCATTCTATGCGCTAAAGTTGCTGCCCTCTGCAGTTCATCTATACATGTCTTGTTGCTGTCCTCGTACTCCTGCCTGGGCCTTCTACTGTTTGGTGGGGGATTGTAGAGTATCAAGATTACAATCTTCTTCCCATCCACTGTCAGAGTTCCATGTATGAAGCTCGTGCTTTCATTGGTACCCAGATTTTCCAGCTCATCAAACTTCCATTTCCGCTTTATTAGGAGTGCCACTCCTCCTCCCTGTCTCTGTGTCCTTTCTTTTCTTATCACCTGGTAACCCTCTGGAAAGATTGCATCCGAGATCATGCCATTTCTTTTAGTTTCCACTATTGCCACTATGTCTGGGTCTGCCTCACTAACTCTTTCTTTTATCTATTCTGCTTTATTGGCTACCCCATCAGCATTGGTGTACCAAACCTTGAGACTCTTCCTGGAAACTCGGGTGTCAGAGTTCCCCCTTTCACCAGGGGTCTGGGGGGAACTGGGGGTGTCTGGGGGGCGAGTGGGGGCTGTGGGGGTGAATGGTGGGGGGTGCCTGGTGTGTCACAGTGGGCGCCGGGCTGGGAGTGTCACAGTGGGCGCCGGGCTGGGAGTGTCACAGTGGGCGCCGGGCTAGGTGTGTCACAGTGGGCGCCGGGCAGGGTGTGTCACAGTGGGCGCCGGGCTAGGTGTGTCACAGTGGGCGCCGGGCTGGGTGTGTCACAGTGGGCGCCGGGCTGGGAGTGTCACAGTGGGCGCCGGGCTGGGTGTGTCACAGTGGGCGCCGGGCTGGGAGTGTCACAGTGGGCGCCGGGCTGGGAGTGTCACAGTGGTCGCAGGGCTGGGTGTGTCACAGTGGGCGCCGGGCAGGGAGTGTCACAGTGGGCGCCGGGCTAGGTGTGTCACAGTGGGCGCCGGGCTGGGTGTGTCACAGTGGGCGCCGGGCTGGAAGTGTCACAGTGGGCGCCGGGCTGGGTGTGTCACAGTGGGCGCCGGGCTGGGAGTGTCACAGTGGGCGCCGGGCTGGAAGTGTCACAGTGGGCGTAGGGCTGGGTGTGTCACAGTGGGCGCCGGGCAGGGAGTGTCACAGTGGGCGCCGGGCTGGGAGTGTCACAGTGGGCGCCGGGCTGGGTGTGTCACAGTGGGCGCCGGGCAGGGAGTGTCACAGTGGGCGCCGGGCAGGGAGTGTCACAGTGGGCGCCGGGCAGGGAGTGTCACAGTGGGCGCCGGGCTGGGTGTGTCACAGTGGGCGCCGGGCAGGGAGTGTCACAGTGGGCGCCGGGCTGGGTGTGTCACAGTGGGCGCCGGGCTGGGAGTGTCACAGTGGGCGCCGGGCTGGGAGTGTCACAGTGGGCGCCGGGCTGGGAGTGTCACAGTGGGCGCCGGGCTGGGTGTGTCACAGTGGGCGCCGGGCTGGGTGTGTCACAGTGGGCGCCGGGCAGGGAGTGTCACAGTGGGCGCCGGGCTGGGAGTGCCACAGTGGGCGCCGGGCAGGGAGTGTCACAGTGGGCGCCGGGCTGGGAGTGTCACAGTGGGCGCCGGGCTGGGAGTGTCACAGTGGGCGCCGGGCTGGGAGTGTCACAGTGGGCGCCGGGCAGGGAGTGTCACAGTGGGCGCCGGGCTGGGAATGTCACAGTGGGCGCCAGGCTGGGAGTGTCACAGTGGGCGCCAGGCTGGGAGTGTCACAGTGGGCGCCAGGCTGGGAGTGTCACAGTGGGCGACGGGCTGGGAGTGTCACAGTGGGCGCCGGGCAGGGAGTGTCACAGTGGGCGCCGGGCTGGGAGTGTCACAGTGGGCGCCGGGCTGGGTGTGTCACAGTGGGCGCTGGGCTGGGAGTGTCACAGTGGGCGCCGGGCAGGGTGTGTCACAGTGGGCGCCGGGCTGGGAGTGTCACAGTGGGCGCCGGGCTGGGAGTGTCACAATGGGCGCCGGGCAGGGTGTGTCACAGTGGGCGCCGGGCTGGGTGTGTCACAGTGGGCGCCGGGCAGGGAGTGTCACAGTGGGCGCCGGGCAGGGAGTGTCACAGTGGGCGCCAGGCAGGGAGTGTCACAGTGGGCGCCGGGCTGGGAGTGTCACAGTGGGCGCCGGGCTGGGTGTGTCACAGTGGGCGCTGGGCTGGGAGTGTCACAGTGGGCGCCGGGCAGGGTGTGTCACAGAGGGCGCCGGGCTGGGAGTGTCACAGTGGGCGCCGGGCTGGGAGTGTCACAGTGGGCGCCGGGCTGGGTGTGTCACAGTGGGCGCTGGGCTGGGTGTGTCACAGTGGGCGCTGGGCTGGGTGTGTCACAGTGGGCGCCGGGCTGGGAGTGTCACAGTGGGCGCTGGGCTGGGTGTGTCACAGTGGGCGCCTGGCAGGGTGTGTCACAGTGGGCGCCGGGCAGGGAGTGTCACAGTGGGCGCCGGGCTGGGTGTGTCACAGTGGGCGCCGGGCTGGGAGTGTCACAGTGGGCGCCGGGCTGGGAGTGTCACAGTGGGCGCCGGGCAGGGAGTGTCACAGTGGGCGCCGGGCTGGGAGTGACACAGTGGGCGCCGGGCAGGGAGTGTCACAGTGGGCGCCGGGCTGGGAGTGTCACAGTGGGCGCCGGGCTGGGAGTGTCACAGTGGGCGCCAGGTAGGGAGTGTCACAGTGGGCGCCAGGCAGGGAGTGTCACAGTGCTCGCCGGGCTGGGAGTGTCACAGTGGGCGCCGGGCTGGGAGTGTCACAGTGGGCGCCGGGCAAGGAGTGTCACAGTGGGCGCCGGGCAGGGTGTGTCACAGTGGGCGCCGGGCTGGGTGTGTCACAGTGGGCGCCGGGCTGGGAGTGTCACAGTGGGCGCCGGGCTGGGTGTGTCACAGTGGGCGCCGGGCTGGGTGTGTCACAGTGGGCGCCGGGCTGGGTGTGTCACAGTGGGCGCCGGGCTGGGTGTGTCACAGTGGGCGCCGGGCTGGGAGTGTCACAGTGGGCGCCGGGCTGGGAGTGTCACAGTGGGCGCCAGGCAGGGAGTGTCACAGTGGGCGCCGGGCTGGGTGTGTCACAGTGGGCGCCGGGCTGGGTGTGTCACAGTGGGCGCCGGGCTGGGAGTGTCACAGTGGGCGCCGGGCAGGGAGTGTCACAGTGGGCGCCGGGCAGGGAGTGTCACAGTGGGCGCCGGGCTGGGAGTGTCACAGTGGGCGCCGGGCTGGGTGTGTCACAGTGGGCGCTGGGCTGGGTGTGTCACAGTGGGCGCTGGGCTGGGTGTGTCACAGTGGGCGCCGGGCTGGGAGTGTCACAGTGGGCGCCGGGCTGGGAGTGTCACAGTGGGCGCCGGGCTGGGAGTGTCACAGTGGCCGCCGGGCTGGGTGTGTCACAGTGGGCGCCGGGCAGGGTGTATCACAGTGGGCGCCGGGCTGGGTGTGTCACAGTGGGCGCCGGGCTGGGAGTGTCACAGTGGGCGCCGGGCTGGGAGTGTCACAGTGGGCGCAAGGCAGGGAGTGTCACAGTGGGCGCCGGGCTGGGTGTGTCACAGTGGGCGCCGGGCTGGGTGTGTCACAGTGGGCGCCGGGCTGGGAGTGTCACAGTGGGCGCCGGGCTGGGTGTGTCACAGTGGGCGCCGGGCTGGGAGTGTCACAGTGGGCGCCAGGCAGGGAGTGTCACAGTGGGCGCCGGGCAGGGAGTGTCACAGTGGGCGCCGGGCTGGGAGTGTCACAGTGGGCGCCGGGCAGGGCGTGTCACAGTGGGCGCCGGGCTGGGTGTGTCACAGTGGGCGCCGGGCTGGGAGTGTCACAGTGGGTGCCGGGCTGGGAGTGTCACAGTGGGCGCCGGGCTGGGAGTGTCACAGTGGGCGCCGGGCTGGGAGTGTCACAGTGAGCGCCGGGCTGGGAGTGTCATAGTGGGCGCCGGGCTGGGAGTGTCACAGTGGGCGCCGGGCTGGGAGTGTCACAGTGGGCGCCGGGCAGGGAGTGTCACAGTGGGCGCCGGGCAGGGAGTGTCACAGTGGGCGCCGGGCAGGGTGTGTCACAGTGAGCGCCGGGCTGGGAGTGTCACAGTGGGCGCCGGGCTGGGTGTGTCACAGTGGGCGCCGGGCTGGGTGTGTCACAGTGGGCGCCGGGCTGGGTGTGTCACAGTGGGCGCCAGGCTGGGAGCGTCACAGTGGGCGCCGAGCTGGGAGTGTCACAGTGGGCGCCAGGCTGGGTGTGTCACAGTGGGCGCTGGGCAGGGAGTGTCACAGTGGGCGCCGGGCTGGGTGTGTCACAGGGGGCGCTGGGCTGGGTGTGTCACAGTGGGCGCTGGGCTGGGTGTGTCACAGTGGGCGCCGGGCTGGGAGTGTCACAGTGGGCGCTGGGCTGGGTGTGTCACAGTGGGCGCCTGGCAGGGTGTGTCACAGTGGGCGCCGGGCAGGGAGTGTCACAGTGGGCGCCGGGCTGGGTGTGTCACAGTGGGCGCCGGGCTGGGAGTGTCACAGTGGGCGCCGGGCTGGGAGTGTCACAGTTGGCGCTGGGCAGGGAGTGTCACAGTGGGCGCCGGGCTGGGAGTGTCACAGTGGGCACCGGGCTGGGAGTGTCACAGTGGGCGCCGGGCTGGGAGTGTCACAGTGGGCGCCGGGCAGGGAGTGTCACAGTGGGCGCCGGGCTGGGAGTGTCACAGTGGGCGCCGGGCTGGGAGTGTCACAGTGGGCGCCGGGCTGGGAGTGTCACAGTGGGCGCCGGGCAAGGAGTGTCACAGTGGGCGCCGGGCAGGGTGTGTCACAGTGGGCGCCGGGCTGGGTTTGTCACAGTGGGCGCCGGGCTGGGAGTGTCACAGTGGGCGCCGGGCTGGGTGTGTCACAGTGGGCGCCGGGCTGGGTGTGTCACAGTGGGCGCCGGGCTGGGTGTGTCACAGTGGGCGCCGGGCTGGGTGTGTCACAGTGGGCGCCAGGCTGGGAGCGTCACAGTGGGCGCCGAGCTGGGAGTGTCACAGTGGGCGCCAGGCTGGGTGTGTCACAGTGGGCGCTGGGCAGGGAGTGTCACAGTGAGCGCCGGGCTGGGTATGTCACAGTGGGCGCTGGGCAGGGAGTGTCACAGTGGGCGCCGGGCTGGGTGTGTCACAGTGGGCGCTGGGCTGGGTGTGTCACAGTGGGCGCTGGGCTGGGTGTGTCACAGTGGGCGCCGGGCTGGGAGTGTCACAGTGGGCGCTGGGCTGGGTGTGTCACAGTGGGCACCTGGCAGGGTGTGTCACAGTGGGCGCCGGGCAGGGAGTGTCACAGTGGGCGCCGGGCTGGGTGTGTCACAGTGGGCGCCGGGCTGGGAGTGTCACAGTGGGCGCCGGGCTGGGAGTGTCACAGTGGGCGCTGGGCAGGGAGTGTCACAGTGGGCGCCGGGCTGGGAGTGTCACAGTGGGCGCCGGGCAGGGAGTGTCACAGTGGGCGCCGGGCTGGGAGTGTCACAGTGGGCGCCAGACAGGGAGTGTCACAGTGGGCGCCGGGCTGGGAGTGTCACAGTGGGCGCCGGGCTGGGAGTGTCACAGTGGGCGCCGGGCTGGGAGTGTCACAGTGGGCGCCGGGCAAGGAGTGTCACAGTGGGCGCCGGGCAGGGTGTGTCACAGTGGGCGCCGGGCTGGGTGTGTCACAGTGGGCGCCGGGCTGGGAGTGTCACAGTGGGCGCCGGGCTGGGTGTGTCACAGTGGGCGCCGGGCTGGGTGTGTCACAGTGGGCGCCGGGCTGGGTGTGTCACAGTGGGCGCCGGGCTGGGTGTGTCACAGTGGGCGCCGGGCTGGGTGTGTCACAGTGGGCGCCAGGCAGGGAGCGTCACAGTGGGCGCCCAGCTGGGAGTGTCACAGTGGGCGCCAGGCTGGGTGTGTCACAGTGGGCGCTGGGCAGGGAGTGTCACAGTGGGCGCCGGGCTGGGTATGTCACATAGGGCGCCGGGCAGGGAGTGTCACAGTGGGCGCCGGGCTGGAAGTGTCACAGTGGGCGCCAGGCAGGGAGTGTCACAGTGGGCGCCGGGCTGGGTGTGTCACAGTGGGCGCCGGGCAGGGAGTGTCACAGTGGGCGCCGGGCTGGGTGTGTCACATAGGGCGCCGGGCAGGGAGTGTCACAGTGGGCGCCGGGCTGGGAGTGTCACAGTGGGCGCCATGCAGGGAGTGTCACAGTGGGCGCCGGGCTGGGAGTGTCACAGTGGGCGCCGGGCTGGGTGTGTCACAGTGGGCGCCGGGCAGGGAGTGTCACAGTGGGCGCCGGGCTGGGTGTGTCACAGTGGGCGCCGGGCTGGGAGTGTCACAGTGGGCGCCGGGCTGGGAGTGTCACAGTGGGCGCTGGGCAGGGAGTGTCACAGTGGGCGCCGGGCTGGGAGTGTCACAGTGGGCGCCGGGCAGGGAGTGTCACAGTGGGCGCCGGGCTGGGAGTGTCACAGTGGGCGCCAGACAGGGAGTGTCACAGTGGGCGCCGGGCTGGGAGTGTCACAGTGGGCGCCGGGCTGGGAGTGTCACAGTGGGCGCCGGGCTGGGAGTGTCACAGTGGGCGCCGGGCAAGGAGTGTCACAGTGGGCGCCGGGCAGGGTGTGTCACAGTGGGCGCCGGGCTGGGTGTGTCACAGTGGGCGCCGGGCTGGGAGTGTCACAGTGGGCGCCGGGCTGGGTGTGTCACAGTGGGCGCCGGGCTGGGTGTGTCACAGTGGGCGCCGGGCTGGGTGTGTCACAGTGGGCGCCGGGCTGGGTGTGTCACAGTGGGCGCCGGGCTGGGTGTGTCACAGTGGGCGCCAGGCTGGGAGCGTCACAGTGGGCGCCCAGCTGGGAGTGTCACAGTGGGCGCCAGGCTGGGTGTGTCACAGTGGGCGCTGGGCAGGGAGTGTCACAGTGGGCGCCGGGCTGGGTATGTCACATAGGGCGCCGGGCAGGGAGTGTCACAGTGGGCGCCGGGCTGGAAGTGTCACAGTGGGCGCCAGGCAGGGAGTGTCACAGTGGGCGCCGGGCTGGGTGTGTCACAGTGGGCGCCGGGCAGGGAGTGTCACAGTGGGCGCCGGGCTGGGTGTGTCACATAGGGCGCCGGGCAGGGAGTGTCACAGTGGGCGCCGGGCTGGGAGTGTCACAGTGGGCGCCATGCAGGGAGTGTCACAGTGGGCGCCGGGCTGGGAGTGTCACAGTGGGCGCCGGGCTGGGTGTGTCACAGTGGGCGCCAGGCAGGGAGTGTTACAGTAGGCGCCGGGCTGGGAGTGTCACAGTGGGCGCCGGGCTGGGAGTGTCACAGTGGGCGCCGGGCTGGGAGTGTCACAGTGGGCGCCAGGCTGGGAGTGTCACAGTGGGTGCCGGGCTGGGTGTGTCACAGTGGGCGCCAGGCTGGAAGTGTCACAGTGGGCGCCGGGCTGGGAGTGTCACAGTGGGCGGCAGGCTGGGTGTGTCACAGTGGGCGCCGGGCAGGGAGTGTCACAGTGGGCGCCGGGCTTGGTATGTTACATAGGGCGCCGGGCAGGGAGTGTCACAGTGGGCGCCGGGCTGGAAGTGTCACAGTGGGCGCCAGGCAGGGAGTGTCACAGTGGGCGCCGGGCTGGGTGTGTCACAGTGGGCGCCGGGCAGGGAGTGTCACAGTGGGCGCCGGGCTGGGTGTGTCACATAGGGCGCCGGGCAGGGAGTGTCACAGTGGGCGCCGGGCTGGGAGTGTCACAGTGGGCGCCAGGCAGGGAGTGTCACAGTGGGCGCCGGGCTGGGAGTGTCACAGTGGGCGCCGGGCTGGGAGTGTCACAGTGGGCGCCGGGCAGGGAGTGACACAGTGGGCGCCGGGCAGGGAGTGTCACAGTGGGCGCCAGGCAGGGAGTGTCACAGTGGGCGCCGGGCAGGGAGTGTCACAGTGGGCGCCGGGCTGGGAGTGTCACAGTGGGCGCCAGGCAGGGAGTGTCACAGTGGGCGCCGGGCTGGGAGTGTCACAGTGGGCGCCGGGCAGGGAGTGTCACGGTGGGCGCCGGGCAGGGAGTGTCACAGTGGGCGCCAGGCTGGGAGTGTCACAGTGGGCGCCGGGCTGGGAGTGTCACAGTGGGCGCCGGGCTGGGAGTGTTACAGTGGGCGCCAGGCAGGGAGTGTCACAGTGGGCGCCGGGCTGGGAGTGTCACAGTGGGCGCCGGGCTGGGAGTGTCACAGTGGGCGCCGGGCAAGGAGTGTCACAGTGGGCGCCGGGCAGGGTGTGTCACAGTGGGCGCCGGGCTGGGTGTGTCACATTGGGCGCCGGGCTGGGAGTGTCACAGTGGGCGCCGGGCTGGGTGTGTCACAGTGGGCGCCGGGCTGGGTGTGTCACAGTGGGCGCCGGGCTGGGTGTGTCACAGTGGGCGCCGGGCTGGGTGTGTCACAGTGGGCGCCGGGCTGGGTGTGTCACAGTGGGCGCCAGGCTGGGAGCGTCACAGTGGGCGCCGAGCTGGGAGTGTCACAGTGGGCGCCAGGCTGGGTGTGTCACAGTGGGCGCTGGGCAGGGAGTGTCACAGTGAGCGCCGGGCTGGGTATGTCACAGTGGGCGCTGGGCAGGGAGTGTCACAGTGGGCCCGGGCTGGGTGTGTCACAGTGGGCGCCGGGCTGGGTGTGTCACAGTGGGCGCCGGGCAGGGAGTGTCACAGTGGGCGCCGGGCTGGGTGTGTCACATAGGGCGCCGGGCAGGGAGTGTCACAGTGGGCGCCGGGCTGGGAGTGTCACAGTGGGCGCCAGGCAGGGAGTGTCACAGTGGGCGCCGGGCTGGGAGTGTCACAGTGGGCGCCGGGCTGGGAGTGTCACAGTGGGCGCCGGGCAAGGAGTGTCACAGTGGGCGCCGGGCAGGGTGTGTCACAGTGGGCGCCGGGCTGGGTGTGTCACAGTGGGCGCCGGGCTGGGAGTGTCACAGTGGGCGCCGGGCTGGGTGTGTCACAGTGGGCGCCGGGCTGGGTGTGTCACAGTGGGCGCCGGGCTGGGTGTGTCACAGTGGGCGCCGGGCTGGGTGTGTCACAGTGGGCGCCGGGCTGGGTGTGTCACAGTGGGCGCCGGGCAGGGAGTGTCACAGTGGGCGCCGGGCTGGGTGTGTCACATAGGGCGCCGGGCAGGGAGTGTCACAGTGGGCGCCGGGCTGGGAGTGTCACAGTGGGCGCCAGGCAGGGAGTGTCACAGTGGGCGCCGGGCTGGGAGTGTCACAGTGGGCGCCAGGCAGGGAGTGTCACAGTGGGCGCCGGGCTGGGTGTGTCACAGTGGGCGCCGGGCAGGGAGTGTCACAGTGGGCGCCGGGCTGGGTGTGTCACATAGGGCGCCGGGCAGGGAGTGTCACAGTGGGCGCCGGGCTGGGAGTGTCACAGTGGGCGCCAGGCAGGGAGTGTCACAGTGGGCGCCGGGCTGGGAGTGTCACAGTGGGCGCCGGGCAGGGAGTGTCACGGTGGGCGCCGGGCAGGGAGTGTCACTGTGGGCGCCAGGCAGGGAGTGTCACAGTGGGCGCCGGGCTGGGAGTGTCACGGTGGGCGCCGGGCAGGGAGTGTCACAGTGGGCGCCAGGCAGGGAGTGTCACAGTGGGCGCCGGGCTGGGAGTGTCACAGTGGGCGCCGGGCTGGGAGTGTTACAGTGGGCGCCAGGCAGGGAGTGTCACAGTGGGCGCCGAACTGGGAGTGTCACAGTGGGCGACGGGCTGGGAGTGTCACAGTGGGCGCCATGCAGGGAGTGTCACAGTGGGCGCCGGGCTGGGAGTGTCACAGTGGGCGCCGGGCTGGGTGTGTCACAGTGGGCGCCAGGCAGGGAGTGTTACAGTAGGCGCCGGGCTGGGAGTGTCACAGTGGGCGCCGGGCTGGGAGTGTCACAGTGGGCGCCGGGCTGGGAGTGTCACAGTGGGCGCCAGGCTGGGAGTGTCACAGTGGGTGCCGGGCTGGGTGTGTCACAGTGGGCGCCAGGCTGGAAGTGTCACAGTGGGCGCCGGGCTGGGAGTGTCACAGTGGGCGGCAGGCTGGGTGTGTCACAGTGGGCGCCGGGCAGGGAGTGTCACAGTGGGCGCCGGGCTTGGTATGTCACATAGGGCGCCGGGCAGGGAGTGTCACAGTGGGCGCCGGGCTGGGAGTGTCACAGTGGGCGCCAGGCAGGGAGTGTCACAGTGGGCGCCGGGCTGGGTGTGTCACAGTGGGCGCCGGGCTGGGTGTGTCACAGTGGGCGCCGGGCTGGGAGTGTCACAGTGGGCGCCGGGCTGGGATGTGTCACAGTGGGCGCCGGGCAGGGAGTGTCACAGTGGGCGCCGGGCTGGGAGTGTCACAGTGGGCGCCGGGCAGGGAGTGTCACAGTGGGCGCCGGGCTGGGAGTGTCACAGTGGGCGCCGGGCTGGGAGTGTCACAGTGGGCGCCGGGCAGGGAGTGTCACAGTGGGCGCCGGGCAGGGTGTGTCACAGTGGGCGCCGGGCTGGGTGTGTCACAGTGGGCGCCGGGCTGGGAGTGTCACAGTGGGCGCCGGGCTGGGTGTGTCACAGTGGGCGCCGGGCTGGGTGTGTCACAGTGGGCGCCGGGCTGGGTGTGTCACAGTGGGCGCCGGGCTGGGATGTGTCACAGTGGGCGCCGGGCTGGGTGTGTCACAGTGGGCGCCGGGCAGGGAGTGTCACAGTGGG